>NC_089490.1:316722677-317025708 GCF_036850765.1 Saccopteryx bilineata
CATCTTTGTTAAACACTAGACTTCAATCCAGGTTTGCATTTATGAGCTATCAAGCAATTTGTTCCATCTTAAGGTTATTTTCATGTTGGGGCCACTGCATTAAATGAAATGATTGCTTCAGTTCACATCTTAGCTGTCTTAGCAACTAGAATATTTGTTCTACAGTTCTCTCTGATTTGTCTACATCTCTTCTCCCCATACAGCACAACAGAACAAGAGAAAGTACTGTTATAAATATAAATTCCACAATCCTTTAAAGCACTTACTTATTTTCCCTCTGAAAAAAAAGTCTCTAAATCTCCCTTCAATCATGATTAATATATTCTTGGCTTTCCATATATGCCTTTACATATAGATTTTTATAAACTTCCTATTTAAAGATCCAACTTGGTTTGTACAAATGTACACATTTAAGAAGAAAATACTTAAAAGATTTTAAATATCTCAAATACTAATTTTTAAAAAACATCATAAATAATGCATGGCTTTTTTATACTGATGTCCCTAAAGATTAGTGAATTGAGCATATTACATACATATATATATATTATTATTTGTACCACATCTATCTGAATCTACCTTTTCCAGAACTGGTAGCCAAGATACCACTAGATGTAAGTTCTTCAAACAGAGCCAGTTTCCATTGTGAGCACATTCTTTTAGCATATGAATTGCTAAGTCAGCTTGACCTTGACCCATGGCAACCTGCAAAAACAAACAAAAAAACCTAAAAAACAAATCTGATAACATGTTGTAGCACATAATCAGGGTTCTCAATTTTTAATAAGAAATATCAGACTATATATATATATTTATTTTTTTGACAGAAACAGAGAGAGACAGAGAGAGGGACAGACAGGGACAGAAAAACCGAAAGGAAGAGAGATGAGAAGCATCAATTCTTTGTTGCAGAACCTTAGTTGTTCATTGACTGCTTTCTCATATGTGCTTTGACTAGAGGGCTACAGCAGAATGAGTGAGCCCTTGCTCAAGCCAGCAACCTTTTAGCTAAAGCCAGCGATCATGGGGTCATGTCTATGATCCCATACTCGAGCCTGTGACCGCGCACTCAAGCTGGTAAGCCTGCTCTCAAGTAGGTGACCTCAGGGTTTCAAACCTGGGTCCTCCATGTCCCAGTCCGATGCTGTATCCACTATGCTACCAACTGCTCAGGCTCAGACTATGTTTTTATTAAAATATATTATCATTACAGGTTTGCAAATTATAGAATGGTACAAAAAATTTCTGAATAGTCTTTTGTTCCTCATCCCACTATTTCTTATAATTCTTACCTTCTCAAACATAGGCCTTAAAAAACGTTTTCTTTATAACTATAATCTCATTCAATACTTTGAAATTTATGTCTCTTAATTTTTCCAACATTGCACATATTTGGCTCTCAACCTGCTGGTGTAATAGAACTATCATTCACTCCCTGGCCCTAGGAAATCCTAACATGATGATGAGTTCAAGACTCTACCCAGTCATTTGCTCCTCTATTGCTGCTCAGAGGGACGAGGTAGGGAGGAAAAAGAAAAAGGAGAGGGGAGAAAATAAAGGCATAGAAGAAATGAGAATCCTAACCTCTACAATCCCTGTAGTCCATCTACACCTAGACCACTCATGTAGTAGAATAGGTCACTTTATATAACAAAACTTCCAAGCATTAACATATTCAAGCAGGAGCAGGAAGATCCTAGATAGTACACTCAGTATATAAGATTTCTCTGTTATTTAAATACTTAGACTTAGTGACTACTTAAGTCTAAGATTCTTCAAAAGTTTTAGTCAAGAATCTAAAGTGGATATATGCCACTTACCATATCAAGTCTAAACTCCTCCATTTTTAAAAGGACAATTTATATAATACAGGGGGGTCCTTGAGTTACGACAGTCTAGACATACGATGTTTAGAGTTTAGACACTCACTCCCATAAAAACTTTAAAAAATTGAGACATGAGTGTTTCCATCTGATGCCGTTAGCATTGAACTTAGGACTACATGGTTGAACTGGTTTGGCTGCATGTGGCGGAAGAATACGCAGGAACGCAGCATATGAGTGAGGGAGTTGGCATCTCCCTGTATGCTTACCTAGGCTATTTTGGACTGTGTTCCCTTTATGTTAGGCTAGGGCAGGGGTCTCAAACTCGCAGCCCGTGGGCTGCATGCGGCCCGCCGAACAATTTTGTGCGGCCCGCAGACTAATCCACGAAGTTCAAAATATTTTGGATAAAATTAAGCCTAGGGGCCTACTTGTATTTTTCATTTCTCTAGCATCCTAGCTAGATATTAGCTTAGTTAACAGCAGTTGTGATGTGAACTACAGTTTCTGGTCGTTTTGTGACACTGAGTATAAACTGCATGTACGATTGTGCTTGTTGTACTGATTTTTTTTTTGTTTTCAACTGCAGTGAGAAAAGTGTTGCGTAACAGTTGCCTTTTATAGACCTAGTGCGGCCCGCCGAAACGCTGTGATCTTGCTCTGCGGCCCACATGCTGAGTTAAGTTTGAGACCCCTGGGCTAGTGTGTTCTGACTTACACCAAAATTCGGGTTAAATCACTGTCGTAGGAATATAACTGTGTTGTAACCCAAGGACCTCATTGTACTTGTATATCAATATAGCTATATCTATGTATATATGTATATAACATATAACTATACATATATTGGGAGTCCTGGCTCAAATCTGTTACTAGGTACATAGTGAAAACATTTTTGAAGAGTACTCTTATAGATTATTTCAAATCATAGTGATTTCTTTTTTCATAACAAATACAAGATACCACTTCATTGTTTTTCAATTGACTTTCACAAGTATTGATTTTATCAATTAGACTATAAAGCTTTTGAAAGTGAAAATAATGTCTAATTCATTGCATATTAAAGTGTACAATAAAACAGGTAATAAGTACTCAAATATTGATTTTGTTTTGAATTTTCAAGGTGTAACCTGGAACTAAGCAAATAGAAGGGATGAAACAAATACTGGTTGAACTGTTTCAATGCAATATTTATATTTATTAAAATTAAAAAAAAAATGAAGGCATGTACAACATAATCTGAGAAGAAGGATATATTACTGAACTGAAATGGCAGCTAAAAATAGGCAATTTAAAATTTTCCAAAAGGCATAAGTTATGTGAAAGCAGCTTAAAGGTTCATGAAAACTTATTAGAAAATATTTACTATACTATGAACAACAACAAAAAAATTAAGCACAGCTGGAAAATGGTTAGCCCTTCCCCCCAAGAAAACCACACCAGTTTATTAAAAATTAATTTCTGCATTAATATATTATTAACCTTAGCACATATATTCAGCACAGCAACACAATTTTTAATATATTTTTAAGTGAGAGGAGGGGAGATAGTGAGATAAGACTCCCATATGTGCCCTGACTGAGATCAAACCGACAACCCCGTCTTGGGCTAAGCTTGAACCATCTGAGCTATATTCAGTGCCCAGGGCCTATGCCCAAACCAATGGAGTCACTGGCTGTGGGAAGGGAAGAGAGAGGGAAGGGGGAGGGGGAGGGGAAGAGAAACAGATGGTCGCTGCTCTTGGGTGGCCTCATCAGGAATCAAACTCTGGACATTCATAGGCCGATGCTCTATTAATTGAGCCAGCTGGCCAGGCCGCAACACAGTTTTTAAGTAACATAAGTATAAATAGATATGTCTATATGTAAAGGTTTTTACTACATTAAACAGTTTTGCAAATTCAGTGCACAAAACTCCAGAAGTTTAAATAGTTAAACCTACCGTGAATGCACTTTTTTATCTTTTTGCCAACATTACTGCAAACAGACACAACCTATAATAATGGTCTCTCCTTCCTTAAGATACCTTACTGATAACTGAATATTGTCCTAATAAGTTTATTAATATACTATAACTACGATTGAATGAAATTCCCTAAGGTTGGGCTCAATTGTGCAGATTCTGCAGTCTTTTTATTTTATTATCATCTATTTATGTTCCTCATAACATTCTACTTTTCATTTATGATTTTATTTTTTAATTATTATTTTCCCAATGAAAAACATTTATTTATTTGTTTGTTAAAAATAGAGAGTAATTGAATTTTCAAACTTCCATGCAAACTGAATTGATAAAAGGAGGTAACATAAATTAAAGTTTCTAAATTCACCTCAGGAATAAATGGCATTATGTTAGATAAAATATTTTTTAATTTATGTATTTCTATTATTTCAGTTTTTGCAGATATATATTGCTGTTTTATTGGAAAAAACATCAAAGTAAAATTTTAAAGATTATTCTTAAAATGTAAGCAAATTAACACATTAGTTTCCTATTACTGTTATAACAAAGTACCACAATTTAGAGCCTTAAAACTAGACATAGTTATTACCGTAACAGACTTCTGGAGATTAGAGGTCCCACTGGTCTAAAACCAAGGCATTTGGTTTTAAACTAAAAGAAGTACTAAAGGGCTGTGTTCTTTCTGGAGGATCTAGAAGAGACCCTTCCCTGCCTTTCCAGCTTCCAAAAGCCATCTCTGTTCATCACCCCGATCTCCATCTTCAAAGCAGCAGCACAAACAGTCTGACCTCTCTGACCTCTGCTCCGGTCATATTTCCTTCCCTCAATTGACCTCCTCTGCCTCCCCTGTATAAGAACCCTTGTGAGCCTGACCAGGGAGTGGCGCAGTGGGTAGGGCATTGGACTGGGACCCGGAAGACCTAGATTTGAAACCCCGAGGTCGCAGGCTTGAGTGTGGACTCATCTGGCTTGAGCATGAGGTCGCTGGCTTGAGCATGGGATCATAGACATGTCTCCATGGTCACTGGCTTGTGCCCAAAGATTGCTGGCTTAAAGCCCAATGTCACTGGCTTGAGCCCGAGGGCGCTGGCTTGAGCAAGGGGTCACTCAGTCTGCTGTAGCCCCCCAGTCAAGGCACATATGAGAAAGCAGTCAATGAACAACTAAGATGCCACAATGAAGAATGATGCTTCTCATCTCTCTCCCTTCCTGTCTGTCTGTCCCTACCTGTCCCTCTCTCTGTCTCTGTTTAAAAAAAAATTAAAAGACCCTTGTGATTATACTGTGCCACATGGATAATCCAGGATAACCTCTCCAAGATTAACCTAATTATATTGGCAAAGTTCCTATTACCATGTAAGGTAAAAATGTCACAAGTTCTGAGGATCAGGATGTGGACACTTTGGGGACATTATTTGGTTTGCCACAGCAAAAATGCCCATCTCTCTAATAGAATCAAGTATAGCAGGAAGAGCAATAACTGTAAAAACAGCAGGGTGATATGTTCTGACCTGGTGGTAACAGTCTCCACTCCTTTCCTCATTAGCAAGTTCTTGAAGTTCCTGAGAAGGATCAGCACCCGGAGAAATAATTATCAAGATGGGTTCAACTTCTAGTGTCTCTTTGTATAAGCGTTTGAGATTTAAAGGAAGTGGGGACAACTCTTTCAGTCCTAAAAGATATATTAAAAAAATTAAAAATAAAAAGTAAAATGACTCAGAAAAAAATCTATTAAAATGAATCACATAATCTATAATAGAGAATAATTATGTAAATTATAATAATCCCATACATATTAAAGTTTTCACATTCTAAAATCATTCAGACACTAGTAATAACTAAGATAAATTGAATGCTTCAAGTGCCAGGCATTTTTCTAAATGCTTTAGATATAAAGTGTCTAATCATTGTAACACTATGAGGGAAGTCCTGATGACCACATTTCAAAGATGAAGAAGCAGACAATCAGCATTGTGGTCTTATATACAATTTTCTCCCAACAAGACTGACATAACCTTCCATCTATACAGCTTATCCTTCCTGTTTGTGATAGCAAAGCACTTACTCTGTGCAAGGCATATGGGGAATCAGATTTCCACATGAACTGGTAAGAATTTCACTGTTAGGATATAGGATAAAATTATTTCTGTTTTCTTTCTTTCTTTTTTCTTTTCTTTTTTTGAAAGAGGCAGGGAGAAAGTGAGGCAGGAACATCAAGCTGCTCCTGTATGTGCCCCGATCAGGGGAATTGAACCAGCAACCTCCACGTTCTGAGCCAATGCTCCTACCAACCAAGCTATCCAGCGATGGCTTATTTTTTTTATTGATCTTTTTAGAGATACAGAGAGGAAGGGAAAGAGCAGGGAGGGAGAAGCAAAGTATTCATTTGTTGTTCCTCTCAGTTGTGCATTCTTTGGTTGCTTGCTATGTGGGCCCTGACCGAGGCCAAACCTGCAATCATGCCCTTTCGAGAGGACACTCTCAACTGACTGAGCTAACTAGCCAAGGCTAAAGTTATTTCTTATGTCCATGCATTAAGAGAAGAAAAAGTAGTACAGAATGAAAAGAATGCTTAATTTGGAAACAGAAATAAATAGCTTTCAGTTTATGTTTGTTAGCTGAGTGACCTCTTACAAATCATTAAAATACACCATGTCTCAGTGTCCCCAATTGTAAAACAGAGATAAAACAATCCATAAGTCATTTGGAAGTAAAATAAAATATAATAATAAAAACATTCCACTTATTCATCACCTACTCTATGCTAACTATTATAACAGGTAGTTTATTTTATGTGTAATGACACATACATAAAGAAATCAAATATCTTGCCTACGGGCACTCAGCTGCTAACTATATTCAACACAATTCATCTTTGTCTTTTTCTATTCCGAAGCTCTTCACAAACCAGAAAGTCCAATACAGACTAAAAATATAATTTCTCCATTATATTTAAATCTTCTCCAGTATATTTAAAATTTGAATGTTTCTATTATTAATGTATTTAGTGAAGAAGCCAAGCTAAAGAAGACCTACTTCAACTGGTAATCAGAAATAAACGTTTGAACTGAAATAGTAATGAGAGTATGACACAAGAGTTAAAAAAGAGGGTGAGTAGTATGTATAGAATGACTACATGAGCCCTGGGCAGTTGGCTCAGCCGTAGAGCATCGGCCCGGAGCGTGGAAGTCCTGGGCCTAGGTTCACTTCCCCAGTCAGGGCACAGAGGAGAAGTGACCATCTGCTTCTCCACCCCTCCCCTTTCTCTCTTTCTCTCTCTCTCTCTCTGTCAATAAATAAAATCTTTAAAAAATAATAAAAAAAAAGAATGACTACAGAGGCAAGAAGGGCTTCCCTATATCCTCAAAAGTAGAAATGAACAGATAACATTGCACCTCAGAAATTCTAAAATATCAGAAACAACATATAAAGGCCTTCTGAAGCAAATACTTTACAATATGAATTCAATGCCATCAAGATGGGCCAAAAAAGACATTTCTAGATGACCATCCTGAAAAGACAAATTTCTCACTTTAACGACTTCTTTTGTTCTTCGAAACAGCAAACCATAAGAATAATAAATCTTCAAAGGCAGAAATATTCCTGCCAGGTGAAATTTACCCCAACACCCACTTAAAATTGATTAATTGCTTCCAGAGGCATATCATGTGAATTTTATTTTTAACTAAATTTAAATTGCTATCAATCATCCTGTTTTAAAACCTAATGGGAACGATTTCTTATGTACTCGTGGCAATGTAATAAGAACTATTTTCACTCATTCAGACATTCTTTTATGTATGCATAAAATCAATAAACATTCTAGGCCAATTAAAAGCACTGTCTAATAAAATGTATCAAAAGCCTTAAAAATGTTCATGGCTTTTGATTCATTAATTTAAATTTAAGAATTAATTTAAGAAATAATTTAGGATATGAATGCAGAAGGATGTAAAAAAGACTTTCATTATGGAGTCTGAATAAGTAATTTCTGATAGCCATGTAATAGAATACAAGTTATAAGAAGAGTGATTTACTAAAAAGCAGATTGCTCAGCAGAATAGACATGATTCCATACTGTAATACATACACATCTCTTTGCCTAAAAAGAACAGAAAGGTATATGTTAAAATATTAACAATGATTATCTCAGGTGTTCATGTTTTTATTTTTCTATATCTTCTCATAGACCTCTTATTAGATATATTATGTGATAAAATACATCAATATATATGAAGATATTTCCATATTAATTGAAAACTGATTAAGAGATGTTTTACTTGAAAAATATAGAAACTATATTTCAAAAATATAAATGCAGACTGCCGTATCATTTTTTTTTTTTTTTTTTTTTTTACTTACTGATTTTAGTGAGAGAGGAAAAGAGAGAGTGTGAGAGAGACAGGAACATTGATCTGTTCCTGTATGTGCCCTGACCAGGGATTGAACTGTCAACCTCTGAGCTTCAGGACAATGTTCTAACCAACTGAGCTATCCGGCCAGAGCTGCCATATCATTTCTTAATTTAACAAGTATAAACTATAAACTCTATGAGGGCAGGAATCATATGCATTTTGCTCACTATCTTATATCCAGAGCTTCCCAAAAATTCAAATATTACTTCTCTACTCAAAATTCCACAGAAGTTAAATATATGTTCAACTCACTTTATAGAACATTTTAAAGTATCAAAAGATTTTGGATTAGAAAAAAACTCACGAAACATATACCATTTAAGAAAACATAGATGATACATTCATGTTACTTGGAATTCCGTGTCTGCCATTCTGCCCACAAAATTCCAATAAAATCTCCATTGCATTTTTAGTGAACTGAGTATATAATGATTAATCTTCTTAACCCAAGTAATTTTAACTCATACTATTAGAACTGCAGTGTAAATCATTCAAAACATTCACTAAAATTAAAGGGACCAAAATGTTCATTGCATTGCAAATTATCATAGTGTAGAACAACTTGTAAATCACTGGGATATTATAAAGTGACCATGCATCTGTAAAATATATAATATGCTTTCAAAAGGAAAATATACTGAAAACTTAAATAATTTAAACCTTTATTATATCTTACTTTATACAGGAAAAATACTGATATAATAGAAAATAAATAATTTACAGTTTGAAAATATAAGAATATAACTCCTGCACTTTTCAGGTTGTTAAGAAAGTAGAACACTAATATCAAACTATTACAGGTGGTAAGTATAAAACTCATTCTTCCTTATTAATCTCATCCTCCCTAACAAAGAGACTAATAAGCTAAAGTCAGTGTTGAAGCAGAAGAAAGAAGCAGGAAAGATGAGGCAGAGGAAACGATCAGAGAGATGTGAAGCATGAGAAGCAAGCAATCTGCCATTGCTGGCTCTAAAGACAGTGGAAGAGGGAGATAAACAAAAGAATGCAACTGTCTTCTAAAAGCTGAGGACTCCAAACTACAGAAATGGAAATGAGGACCTCGATCCTACAGCTGCATGCAGGTTCCGTGAGGAACCAGAATAAGTTTGGAAATGGATTCCTCCCAACAGAGCCCAGATGGCCAACACCTGGATTTAGCCTTGGGTAATTCGGAGCAGAGAAAACAGGTGAGCCCACCAGACTTCTGGACAAGAAAACTGTGAGATAATAAATGGATGTTGTTTTAAGCTAATTTGTGACAATTTATTACAAATGCAATGGAAAATGAATACACATTTTCTTATGTCCTTTCTTTCCGTTTATACACAGACTTCACAAGACACACTGATCCACGGAAGCAAGGTACACAGGTTTGGGATGAGATGCTGGCATGAACAAGAAAAGTAAAACTATAAAACTAGAAGAATTCTAAGAGCAATAAAGGCTTTTCAGTGGAGAACTTTTTTAAAAACTTTTTTAACAACAATTATTTATTTTAGAGGGAAGAAAGGAGAGAGAAAGAGAGAGAGAGAAACATTGATCTGTTCCTCTATGGCCCTGACCAAGAATCAAACAGGCAACCTTTGCGTTATGGGTCGATGCTTAACCAACAGAGCTATCCACCTGGGCTGTGGATAACTTTTAAGAAGTTACTGATTCCTGTAATTATTGCAGCACCTTCCAAGAACATGTCTTTTAAGACCTCTCTACACAAAACATAATAGCTTGCTAAGAATAGTTAATAAAGAGTCAAAAGTAAATCAGAATTACAAAAGTCGTAATATTTGCATCTGGAAACTATTATTTTCAAAAAGTAATATAGCAGATTTTGCTACTACATAAGGCTTGATTTGTAGGATTAAAGTGGCATGCCTAAAAGTTTTGAGGATTCCTCTAATAAAATCTGAAATCAAAACTACTTTCATTAACACATTCTAAAAGTAAGTACATATTTTAAAATTTATAGATTATAAAAAGGATTGCTAAGCTTAATAAAAATCTTCCCATATGAATGATGTTCAAGAAACTACATTTGATGTTCCCACCACAAGAGATATAATCTATAGTTACTCATTTTATTGCTATATTTCTTCACTCATTACCCAGAGACACCATCCATAGAGGAGAGGAAACAAAACTATTCAAGAAGATATCTTGTTATTATAAAAAAAAATTCATCTTTGTATTCATTCCTGTGCCCCTCATAATTTTTTAATGATGTTTAAACAAAATGGTATCATTCACTGTTCTTAGAGTTGTGAATGACATGACTAGGGGTGTTGAACACACAATATAATACATAGGTGATATATTATACAACTGTATACCTAAAACCTATAAAATTGTATTAATCGATGTCACTCAATAAATTCAATAAGAAAGAAAAAAAAAGAAACTACATTTGAAATCAAATGTCTAAAATTTGATTAGAAAGATATAGTGCTTGTCTTTCTCTGACTGGTCTACTTCACTTAGCATAATGTAATCCAGGTTCATCCTGTCACAAAGAGTAAGATTTCCTTCTTTCTTTACGGCCAAGTAGTTTTCCATTGTGTAATTGTACCACTGCTTTTTTATCCACTCGTCTCCTGATAAGACACCTGGGCTGCTTCCAAATCTTGGTTGTTGTAAATAATGCTGCAATGAACATAGGGGTGCACATATTCTTTCAAATTTGTGTTTCATATTTCTTTGAATATATTCCCAGAAGTGGAATTGCCGCGTCGTAAGGCAGGGGGATTGATGGGAGGTAGGGGGAGGAGATAGGAGGATAAATAGTGATGGATGAAAACTTGACTTGGGGTAGTAAACACACTAAATATAGTGTACAAATGAAGTGCTGTGTAATTGTGCACCTGAAACCTGAGTCAGTTTGTTAACCAGTCTCACCCCAATAAATTCAATAAAAAGAGATAGTGCTTGTCATTCTTCAGCAATTTGACATTTTAAAACTTATTCATACAATAAAAACTCCAATTTTATATAAAACAGTACTAATAAAACTACTTGACCAAATAGTCATCCAGCCATATACCAGTACACATAACTTCTGCTTAGAAATAGGTAAGGTATGGTTTTAGAAATATATTAAACTTGCAAAGCATTTGAATATGTGACTATCATGAGATTGTTACTTAATGCTATTAAACCATAAATGTCATTTAACGTGGAAAGTATATAGTACCATAATAGAAGTATTTCAAAGAGTTGGTAGAGGTTAAACCTACATTTTAATAAAATAGGTCATTTGCAATCTGAAACAAAGAGCATATATTTAAAGACTAAATGAGTGATAAAAGAATATACTCTTTAAAAACTCTATGAAGGCCCTGGCCGGTTGGCTCAGTGGTGGAGCGTCGGCCTGGCGTGTGGAAGTCCCGGGTTCAATTCCCGACCAGGACACAAAGGAGAGGCGCCCATCTGCTTCTCCACCCCTCCCCCTCTCCTTCCTCTCTGTCTCTCTCTTCCCCTCCTGCAGCCAAGGCTCCATTGAAGCAAAGATGGCCCGGTGCTGAGGATGGCTCCATGGCCTCTGCCTCAGGCATTAGAATGGCTCTGGTCGCAACAGAGCATCACCCCCTGGTTGGTGTGCCGGGTGGATCCCAGTCGGGCGCATGCGGGAGTCTGTCTGACTGCCTCCCCGTTTCCAGCTCCAGAAAATACACACACACAAAAAAAAGAAAGAAAGAAAGAAAAAAAAAACTCTATGAAAATTGCCCTTAAACTTGCATTGAATTACATAAACAGATAATAAATATATAGCCAAGTCAGATAGTATTACTATGTCGAGAATTATAATAAGTTGATTGTTGGTACTGGTTAGATGACCCAGAAGGACCTCCCTGAAAATGAAATGTTTTATCTTTTTAATTGAATTTATTGTGGTGGCACCGGTTAATATAGGTTTCAGGTATACAATTTTATAATACATCATCTGTATACTGTACTGTATGCTCACTACCCCAAGTCAAGTCTCCTTCCATCACCATTTATACCCCCTTTACCCTAACACTACCCACACCCCTTTCTCTTTTGTAATTACCATACTATTGTCTGTGTCTTATGAGGGTTTTTTTTTTCTTTGCTTAATCCATTCACCTTTCCCATCCAGAACCCCTACTCTATTACCCTCTGACAGGTATCAGTCCATTCTCTATTTCTGTGATTCTGTGTCTATTATTTTATTTTGTTCATTAGGTTCTACATATAAGTAAAATCATATAGGACTTGTCTTTTTCTGACTGGTTTATTTCACTTAGCATAATGCTTTCCAGTCCGTCCCTGCTATTGCAGAAGGCAAGATTTCCTTCATTATTATGGCCCCTTAGTATTCCATTGTGGGAATGTACCACAGCTTTTTTATCCACTCATCTACAAATGAGCATTTGGTCTGCTTCCAAATCTTGGCTATTGCAGATAAAGTCAGAATGAACATAGAAGTGCTAAAACAAAACCCTTCAATACCTAGAAGAAAACATGGACAGTAAAATCTCAGACATTTCTCACAGTAATACTCTCTCTGATATATCACCTCAGGTAAGAGAAACAAAAGAAAAATAAACAAATGGGATTACATCAAACTAAAAAGTTTTTGCACAGCAAAAGAAACTATCAACAAAATAAAAAGACAACCCACTGGATAGGAGAACATATTCACCGATACTTCTGATACAGGTTAATATCCAAAATTTATAAGGAAATTATAAAACTCAACATCAAAAACAAAAAAGCAATTCCCGTATTTCTGGTAGGATTAGTGACAGAGGTACCTTCCCTAAAATTTTTTATGATGGAGTTGGGAGGGAAAGCTCTAATTGCACGCTTTAAATCAGGGGTAGTCAACCTTCTTATACCTACTGCCCACTTTTGTATCTGTTAGTAGTAAAATTTTCTAGCCACCCACCGGTTCCATAGTAATGGTGATTTATAAAGTAGGAAAGTAACTTTACTTTATAAAATTTATAAAGCAGAATTACAGCAAGTTAAAGCATATAATAATGATTACTTACCAAGTACTTTATGTCAGATTTTCGCTAAATTTGGCCGAATAAATCTTTATAAAACAACTTACTATAGTTAAATGTATCTTTTTATTTATACTTTGGTTGCTCCGCTACCGCCCACCATGAAAGCTGGAACGCCCACTAGTGGGTAGTAGGGACCAGGTTGACTACCACTGCTTTAAATCATATCCCAGGAGATCAGCAGCCTTATCTCCCAGAATATATACAAACCCCCAGGCTAAGGTCAACACACAGCCTGGAATTAACAAAGTGTCTAGAAGAAACCCAAGAGACTAAGGGAGATAAAGACACACAAACAAGGGAGAAACAAAGGGGTGATGGCAGAAAGAAACAGAGAACCTGCAAGGGTGAGACAAAGAAAGTAAATCTCCTGATCTCCTTTGATCATAAAAACTGCCAGCCCAGCGGCCAGCCCTATCTCTTCCTTTCTGATTGCCATGATACTTTTTTCCTTTTGCATTGAAGTAAGTTTGAGATGGATATCTATCACGTGCAACCAAGAGATAGAGGGACAAACATTCTGCCCAAATAAGTAAAAATTATCTAGTGGAGAAACATTCTATCAGAAGTGAATAAACAGGGACATTTCCTCTCCATGCTTATGGGAAGAAAAGCGCAGAGAATGTCCCGATGCACTTCCACATACCAATCTCCAACCAACCAAGTGACCAGGCTAGAGGGAGTCTCACAATCTGTGTGTGCAATACAGTGTACAGAGATGTGCTGTGGAACTGGGCACCTGAAACCTATAAAAATACGTTAACCAATGTAAACCCAATAAATTCAACTAAAAGTCTGTGTAAGTGAGCATATGCATGTTCTGGTACAGGAGGAAACAGAAGACTGTCATTATGTGAAAAATTAAGTCTTATGGGTCGAATTGTTTCCCAAAAAGAAATGATGAAGTCCTCACAAATTATCATATTTAACTTCAGATAAGGTTTTGCTGGAGTAAGAGGGTCTACTAATCCAACAGGCCTGGCTATAAGAAGACAGCCAGGTAGAAATGCAGATGCATAGGGAAAATGTCATGTGACAATAAAAGCAGAGATTCGAGTTCAACATTTGTAAGGCGGGAAAGACCAAAATTTGCCAGCAAACCACCAGAATCTAGGCAGAGGCAAGAAAGAGTTCTTTTACAAGTTTCAGAGGGTGCAGAGCTTTGACAAGAGCTTAATTTTGGACCTCTAAGCTCCAGAACTATAAGACAATGAATTTCTGTTGCTTGAAGCTAAGTAAGTGGTACATAGGAAAGCCCTCGGAAACTAATACAATAGGTTCGAGTAAGAATGAAAATATGTATAGAATAACTTGACCTAAGGTTTAACAAGACTGTTTCATATCAGTACTCACCACCAATATCCCTCTAAACTGAGAATAAATTTGATTAATTCAGTATTTAATCAGAACACAGGCTTTGGAAGTGGGTTTGAATTTTGTCATGTATTAGCTGTGTGATCTTGTGTCCTCATCTTTATATAGATATATTATAAAAAAAAGCCCCTTCTCAGGTTGCTGTAAGAATTAAAAAGCTGATACATGTATAGCACTTAGCCTAGTACCTGGCATATATCATAGTAAGAGCTATTTAATTTTTAGCCACGATTATTATCATTATGAACATTAAGTTTAAAAGAAAGAATGTGTTCACTAGAATAAAATTGGCCATCTGAAGAGACAATTTCTCAAAATAATACCCTGATATAACTAACTATAACAGCTTTATAAACTAACAAAAATGATTATTTCAAAACTACAAAGTTTTCCAACAATAAGCCTAGAACGTCTAGTATATGTTTTAAATTTCACAGAACTCTGAGCTAAACTTATTTATATGAGAGAGTCTAATTTAGAGAAACATATATAAAATGATGTTAGGCTTACTTGATTGGAATATATGTAAGTTATAGTTAATACAAAACAGTTTCTATATAAAATTTTGTATACATATATATGAAAAAATTAAATAGAAATGATTTCTAAGAAAATTTTCAGCATACTATTTTAATTCTGAGAGACTTTTTATTTCCAACACATTTCTAAAACCTCCTGTAGTTTAGAATAATAAAATCCATTATTCTTGGATGGTTCCATGTTTCAAATAAATCACTCTTCATAATCTTTCCTTAACATAGTTTTCCCAAATTTTCTTGCCAAATGAAAGCATGGTATAGTTCTTTATTTTCAAATGAGTAATCATTTTTAATTTTTCAGGTAAGACTATCTGTAAGACTTAAAAAATACTTTGCACAGTTTTGTTTATAATCTGTTAGACACACAAATTTCATTTTTTTTTGTTTTAGACAGAGCAAAAATAACTCATTTTGAAGGCTTCTTTACCTAAGAGTATAGCATCTGTATGTCTTACTTCCATTGTCTAAATCAAACATTTGATTCCCAGCTTTGAAATCCTAATCTTGGAGACATGTCTAAATATCTAAAGACCTTCAAAAGGAAATAATTTTTAAAGCTTCTAATACCTAAACTAGATCTAGGATATCAATTATGCATCAAACTTAATACATTAAATATGGTCATACCCAACAGAAACCAGGTAGGGATTGCAAAATGAGTAGAATGAAGAAAAAACAAAACCTGTAATTTTCTAACCTAAGGTCAGCATAAAGTAACATGTAGATTAAAAACAAATAATTCAGGTCAAAGGTCAAGTTCGAGAAGAGTTCTGTACTTACCCAGAGTTTTACAAGCAAACAGAGCCATGGCACTTTGCAGTCTATCTGGTCTGAGCGCCTGGACCACAAGAACCTTCAAGTCAAGTACAGGGTATTTTTAAATAATAAAGTTTCCACAACAGCTTTTTAAACAAAATAAAAGTTAATGTCAATAAATTAAACAAATGTTTACTAAAATATGTGAATCCTTACCAGAGTTATGTAATATTTACTATGCCTCAACTGTCACATAGGTATATAAAGGCACATCTTTATACGCAAAATATTACTAAAATACATTATTTCCTCAAAACTATCATCAAAAGTAAACATTGGTCATATGGTTAGCTATGTCTTCAGGATCTAATAATAAAGGGCCAAATGCCAAGTGAAATAGGGTATGTAGGTCAGGTACTTCTGATGACAGCAGAACAGAGGCCCAAACCCCTTGCCTAATTTTTTCAAATCACTATTTTTTTTTTAATAAATTTTTATTAATGGTAATGGAATGACATTAATAAATCAGGGTACATATATTCAAAGAAAACATGTCTAGGTTATTTTGTCATCAAATTATGTTGCAAACCCCTCGCCCAAAGTCAGATTGTCCTCCGTCACCCTCCATCTAGTTCTCTGTGGCCCTCCCCCTCCCCCTAACTCTTTCCCTCCCTCCCTCCCATGTCCTCCCTCCCCCCCCACCCTTGGTAACCACCACACTCTTGTCCATGTCTCTTAGTCTCATTTTTATGTTCCACCAATGTATGGAATCATGTAGTTCTTGTTTTTTTCTGATTTGCTTATTTCACTCCTTATAATGTTATCAAGATCCTACCATTTTGCTGTAAATGATCTGATGTCATCATTTCTTATGGCTGAGTAGTATTCCATAGTGTATATGTGCCACATCTTCTTTATCCAGTCTTCTATTGAAGGGCTTTTTGGTTGTTTCCATGTCTTGGCCACTGTGAACAGTGCTGCAATGAACATGGGGCTACATGTGTCTTCACGTATCAATGTTTCTGAGGTTTTGGGGTATATACCCAGTAGAGGGATTGCTGGGTCATAAGGTAGTTCTATTTGCAGTTTTTTGAGGAACCACCATACTTTCCTCCATAATGGTTGTACTACTTTACAGTCCCACCAACAGTGAATGAGGGTTCCTTTTTCTCCACAGCCTCTCCAACATTTGCTATTACCCGTCTTGTTGATAATAGCTAATCTAACAGGAGTGAGGTGGTATCTCATTGTAGTTTTGATTTGCATTTCTCTAATAACTAATGAAGCTGAGCATCTTTTCATATATCTGTTGGCCATTTGTATCTCTTCCTGGGAGAAGTGTCTGTTCATGTCCTCTTCCCATTTTTTTATTGGATTGCTTGTTTGTTTGTTGTTGAGTTTTATGAGTTCTTTGTAAATTTTGGATATTAGGCCCTTATCTGAGCTGTCGTTTGAAAATATCAGTTCCCATATAGTTGGCTGTCTGTTTATTTTGATATCAGTTTCTCTTGCTGAGCAAAAACTTTTAATTCTGATGTAGTCCCATTCATTTATCTTTGCCTTCACTTCTCTTGCCATTGTAGTCAAGTTCATAAAATGTTCTTTAAAACCCAGGTCCATGATTTTAGTACTTATGTCTTCTTCTATGTACTTTATTGTTTCAGGTCTTATATTTAGGTCTTTGATCCATTTTGAATTAATTTTAGTACACGGGGACAGGCTGTAGTCGAGTTTCATTCTTTTGCATGTGGCTTTCCAGTTTTCCCAACACCATTTGTTGAAGAGGCTTTCTTTTCTCCATTGTGTGTTGTTGGCCCCTTTATCAAAGATTATTTGACCATATATATGTGGTTTTATTTCTGGGCTTTCTATTCTGTTCCATTGGTCTGAGTGTCTATTTTTTTGCCAATACCATGCTGTTTTGATTATCGTGGCCCTATAATATAGTTTAAAGTCAGGTATTGTAATGCCCCCAGCTTCATTCTTTTTCCTTAGGATTGTTTTGGCTATTCGGGGTTTTTTATAGTTCCATATAAATCTGATGATTTTTTGTTCCATTTCTTTAAAAAAATCTCATAGGGATTTTGATGGGAATTGCATTAAATTTGTATATTGCTTTGGGTAATATGGCCATTTTGATTATATTTATTCTTCCTATCCAAGAACAAGGAATATTTTTCCATCTCATTGTATTTTTTTCGATTTTCCTTAACAATGCTTTGTAATTTTCATTATATAGGTCCTTTACGTTCTTTGTTATGTTTATTCCTAGGTATTTTATTTTTTTTGTTGCAATCGTGAAGGGGATTATTTTTTTGAGTTCGTTTTCTAATATTTCATTGTTGGCATATAGAAAGGCTATGGACTTTTGTATGTTAATTTTGTATCCTGCGACCTTACTGTATTGGTTTATTGTTTCTAATAATCTTTTTGTGGAGTCCTTCGGGTTTTCGATGTATAGGATCATATCATCAGCAAAAAGTGATAGCTTTACTTCTTCTTTTCCGATATGGATGCCTTTTATTTCTTTGTCTTGTCTGATTGCTCTGGCCAGAACTTCTAGCACCACGTTGAATAAGAGTGGAGAGAGTGGACAACCCTGTCTTGTTCCTGATTTAAGGTAGAAAGTCCTCAGTTTTATGCCGTTTAATAGGATGTTGGCTGATGGTTTATCATATATGGCCTTTATCATGTTGAGATATTTTCCTTCTATACCCATTTTGTTGAGAGTCTTAAACATAAAATTGTGTTGTATTTTATCAAAAGCCTTTTCTGCATCTATTGATAAGATCATGTGGTTTTTGTTCTTTGTTTTGTTGATATGGTGTATTACATTAACCGTTTTGCGTATGTTGAACCATCCTTGAGATTCTGGGATGAATCCCACTTGATCATGATGTATTATTTTTTTAATATGTTGTTGTATTCGGTTTGCCAGTATTTTGTTTAGTATTTTAGCATCTGTATTCATTAGAGATATTGGTCTGTAGTTTTCTTTCTTTGTGCCATCCTTGCCAGGTTTTGGTATGAGGGTTATGTTGGCCTCATAAAATGTGTTTGGAAGTATTGCTTCTTCTTCAATTTTTTGGAAGACTTTGAGTAGAATAGGAACCAAGTCTTCTTTGAATGTTTGATAGAATTCACTAGTATAACCGTCTGGGCCTGGACTTTTATTTTTGGGGAGATTTTTAATAGTTTTTTCTATTTCCTCCCTGCTGATTGGTCTGTTTAGGCTTTCTGCTTCTTCATGACTCAGTCTAGGAAGGTTGTATTGTTCTAGGAATTTATCCATTTCTTCTAGATTGTTGTATTTGGTGGCATATAATTTTTCATAGTATTCTACAATAATTCTTTGTATATCTATGATGTCTGTGGTGATCTCTCCTCTTTCATTTTGGATTTTATTTATTTGAGTCCTGTGCCTTTTTTCCTTGGTGAGTCTTGCCAAGGGTTTGTCAATTTTGTTGATCTTTTCAAAGAACCAGCTCCTTGTTTTATTGATTTTTTCTATAGTTTTTCTGTTCTCTATTTCATTTATTTCTGCTCTGATTTTTATTATCTCCTTTCTTCGGCTGGTTTTGGGTTGTCTTTGTTCTTCTTTTTCTAGTTCCTTAAGGTGTGAAGTTAAGTGGTTTACTTCGGCTCTCTCTTGTTTGTTCATATAGGCCTGAAGTGATATGAACTTTCCTCTTATTACTGCTTTTGCTGCATCCCAGAGATTCTGATATGTCGTATTTTCATTTTCATTTGTCTGTATATATCTTTTGATTTCTGCGCTTATTTCTTCTTTGACCCATTCATTTTTTAGAAGTATGTTGTTTAGTTTCCACATTTTTGTGAGTTTTTCCCCCTCTTTTTTGCAGTTGAATTCTAGTTTCAAGGCTTTATGATCAGAAAATATGCTTGGTACAATTTCAATTTTTCTAAATTTGCTGATATTGTCTTTGTGGCCCAACATATGGTCAATTCTTGAGAATGTTCCATGTACACTAGAGAAAAATGTATACTCTGTCGCTTTGGGATGAAGTGTCCTGTAGATGTCTATCATATCCAGGTGTTCTAGTATTTCATTTAAGGCCACTATATCTTTATTGATTCTCTGTTTGGATGACCGATCTAGAGCCGTCAGCGGTGTATTGAGGTCTCCAAGTATGATTGTATTTTTGTTAGTTTTTGTTTTAAGGTCAATGAGTCGCTGTCTTATATATTTTGGTGCTCCTTGGTTTGGTGCATATATATATATATATATATATATATATATATATATTTTTTTTTTTTTTTTTTCATTTTTCTGAAGCTGGAAACAGGGAGAGACAGTCAGACAGACTCCCACATGCGCCCGACCTGGATCCACCCGGCACACCCACCAGGGGCGAGGCTCTGCCCACCAGGGGGCGATGCTCTGCCCATCCTGGGCGTCGCCATATTGCGACCAGAGCCACTCTAGCGCCTGAGGCAGAGGCCACAGAGCCATCCCCAGCGCCCGGGCCATTTTTGCTCCAATGGAGCCTCGGCTGCGGGAGGGGAAGAGAGAGACAGAGAGGAAAGCGCGGCGGAGGGGTGGAGAAGCAAATGGGCGCTTCTCCTGTGTGCCCTGGCCGGGAATCGAACCCGGGTCCTCCGCACGCTAGGCCGATGCTCTACCGTTGAGCCAACCGGCCAGGGCTGGTGCATATATATTAAGGATTGTTATGTCTTCTTGATTCAACTTCCCCTTAATCATTATGAAATGACCATTTTTGTCTCTGAGTACTTTTTCTGTCTTGTAGTCAGCATTATTAGATATGAGTATTGCTACGCCTGTTTTTGGGTGTTGTTTGCTTGGAGTATTGTTTTCCAGCCTTTCACTTTGAATTTGTTTTTATCCTTGTTGCTTAGATGTGTTTCTTGTAGGCAGCATATAGTTGGATTTTCTTTTTTAATCCATTCTGCTACTCTGTGTCTTTTTATTGGTAAGTTTAATCCATTTACATTTAGTGTAATTATTGACACTTGTGGGTTCCCTACTGCCATTTTATAAATTGCTTTCTGTTAGTTTTGTATCTAGTTTGATTCTTCTCTTTTGTTTTTCTATCATTTGTTTTTGTTTGTTTGTGTTCCATACTTCTTTCCTCTGTTGCTACCTTTTTTAAGTCAAGTGTTTTTGTGGTGGTTTTTTTAAGGGTGGTTACCATTAAGTAATGAAAAGGGTACCTACCATATTCATTGTAGTACCCTATCTTATAAGTATTTCTGCACTTCATCGTCCTTTGCTACTGTTAATCTCCATCCTCTCCCCCCTTTTTTTCCTTTGTTGTCACAGTTTAAGTTTGGTTTTATTGTGTTCTTGGTGGAGCTGTTACTTGTGGTGTTGTTTTCTTTTGTTCTTTGAATCTGGTTGGAAAACCCCCTTTAGTATTTCCTGGAGCGGGGGCTTTCTGTTGATAAATTCTCTCATCTTTTCTGTATTTGTGAATGTTTTTATATCTCCTTCATACTTGAAGGATAGCTTTTATGGGTATAGTATTCTTAGCTGAAAGTTCCTCTCTTTCAGGGCTTTAAATATTGGGGTCCACTCTCTTCTAGCTTGTAGAGTTTCTGCTGAGAAATCTGATGATAATCTAATAGGCCTTCCTTTATATGTTGTACTCTTCTTTTCCCTGGCTGCCTTGAGAATTTTTTCTTTGTCATTGGTTTGTGTCATCTTTATTATGATGTGCCTTGGAGAGGGTTTGTTGGGGTTAAGAAAACTTGGTGTTCTGTTTGCTTCTTGAATTTGAGGCTTTAGTTCCTTCCACAGGCTTGGGAAGTTCTCGTCTATTATTTGTTTGAGTATATTCTCCATTCCATTTTCTTTCTCTTCTCCCTCTGATATACCTATTATTCTTATGTTATTCTTTCTGATGGAGTCAGACAATTCCTGTAGGGCTTTCTTGTTTTTTATTATTTTTGAGTCTCTTTCTTCTTCTCTCTGTTGTGCCTCAAGTTGTTTGTCTTCTATTTCACTAATCCTATCTTCAATCTGGGCTGTTCTGTTAGCTAAGCTTGTTACCTCGTTTTTCAGCTCGTGAATTGAGTTTTTCATTTCTGTTTGTTTTTATAGTTTCAATTTCCTTGGTAATATATTCTTTGTGTTCATTGAGTTGTTTTCTGATCTCCCTATATTGCCTTTCTGTGTTTTCTTGTATATCTCTGAGTATTTTTAAGATTTCTATTTTAAATTCTCTGGCATTTAGCTCCAAGGCTTCCAATATGTTAAGTCTTTTCTCCATAGATTTTTCCACATCTATTTGTGTTACCTCTCTTTCTTTTGTATCCATAATATTCGATTTCCTCTTTCTTATCGGCATCTGAGGGTGGTCTTATTGATAACACTAATTAGAATTAATAAAGAGTAAAAAGTAAAAAAAAAAAAAAAAAGGTAAAACACCCCACAAAAAAAACAGTAATAATTTATTATTTCCCCCTTTTTTTCTCTCTTCTCTTTCCCTCCTCTCCCCTCCTCAGGGAAATATCGTGCCTATAATGGAGGGCCTGATTTGGGGTGAAGAGTTCAAGGGGCAAAAAAAAGGGAGTAGGGACCTACTAAATGCAAAAAAAAAAAAAAAAGGAAGAAAATCTTAGACAAGCATAAGATGATTTGCTTGTATGTGATGGTCAACTAAGAGATATAATGAGAGGGATAAGAGGGAACCAGAAAAAAGGACCAAAAAAGAATAATAAAGAAGAAAAAATAAAAATAATAAGTAAAAATCTGTTGTATTAAGTGGAGCGAAGGCTAAATACAATGGAGACCTTGGGTTGGGAGGACCCAAAATGCCACAAAAATAAACAAACAAGAAAAAAAATAAAAACAAAAGCAAAAAAGGGAAATAAAGCCAAAAAAAAGCCTTGAGTCCCAAATTAACTAATTTGTTCGTGATTGAGGATTATATGGGAGGTAAGTAAAATGAGAAAAGAAAAAACGAATAGAAAGGAAAAAATAAGAAAAAGAGAAAAACGAAGGAAGAAATAAAATAGGAAGAGAAAAAAACAAAATAAAGCAAGACAAAAAAAAAAAAAGAGGAGAGAGTGAGAGTTAAGTGTTTTGGAGTATAACCTTAAAGGAGGGTGAGGATGAAGAAGAAAAATAAAATGCAACACTCATGGGTAGTGTAGTTCAAGAAAGGGGAAGCATAAGATGGGCAGAGAATAGAAGGACCGAGGTGGAGGAAATAAAGGCAAAAAGATAGAAGAAACAAACAACAACAACAAAAAAAAAAAAATAGTGGATCAAGTTGTAAAGTCTGTGGGTTTTTCTTGATTTTTATTTTATTTTATTTTTATTTATTTTTTTTTTTACAGAGGCAGAGATAGACAGGGACAGACAGACAGGAACAGAGAGAGATGAGAAGCATCAATCATCAGTTTCTCATTGCGTGTTGCAACTTCTTAGTTGTTCATTGATTGCTTTCTCACATGTGCCTTGACCGTGGGCCTTCAGCAGACCGAGTAACCCCTTGCTGGAGCCAGCGACCTTGGGTCCAAGCTGGCGAGCTCTTTGCTTAAGCCAGATGAGCCCGCGCGCGACCTCGGAGTCTCGAACCTGGGTACTTCCGCATCCCAGTCCGACGCTCTATCCACTGCGCCACCGCCTGGTCAGGCTTGATTTTGAGAGGTTAACTTCTTCCTTTTTCTTTTCTCTCCCTCTTCCTGGTCGGTGACTCTGTACCCCAGGCTCTGCCCCTGTGTCACTCTTAGGTAGGGATTTGCAGTTGATGGGATTCTATGGCAATGTCATATAATTGGCTTTAGTCTTGCTGGAAGTAAAGGCTTGTTGGCATTTGCAGGGTCCAACGATGAGAGAGTTTGCTTTCCTGGATTCTCTCTCCTAGTCCCCCCTTTCTGAATTAGCAGCCTGGTGATCCAGCTATAAGGCTGCAACTGCTTCTGCCTGGGGAGTAAGAGGCTCAAAGAGCTGGGAAATCCCCACTCTATCCCCACTCAGGGCAAGGCTTTGGGAAAGGCTCTGAGAGTCAGGGCCTCCAGTGTAATCAGGCGGGGGTGGGAGTCAATTGTTGTCAAGGTGACTGTTCAGCGCCTATCATTTAGTTGGACCTCTCAACCCAGGCTTTCCACACTTTGTAGCCTGTTTTTGCAGGGAAGAAGAGGCACTAGTCTCTGCTTGCGACTAGTGTAGTATAGACCTTATTATCTGCCAAGTCCTTCTTGTTAGCGTTTATCCCTGAATATGGAGGCTCTATCAATCAGAAGTTGCCCCCGCCCCTTTAGTGAGAGGCACTAAAAAATATCACGCCTCTTGTCTTGGAACGCTGAATTGAGAGAGATCTTATCAATTAGAACCGAGGGTGCGCAGATTTCATGGGTTAAGCTAATTTCAGTGATTGGGTCGCAGCTGTGCTTCCGAAGGTATTTTATGCTGCCTGCGCGTGCCCCTCCCCCAATGCTTGATTGTTAGCTTGAATGGCTGGGTGAGGTGCCCCGCCCACAGAGAGAATCTCCCAAGCCTCTCCCGCTCGCCCCGCCGCTGGCGGCTGGACCGCACCAGGCACAGGATAATGGAGCCCCCTGGGTGTGCGGGCCAGCAGGGCGCCCTGGGCGCGTGGAATGCCCAAGGCACGTGCGCGAATGGGGCGCTCCGGGCACCGGTGGCCGGCGACCCCCACTCGCAGTGTGCGGGCCGCTGGGAACGTCAGCGGTGCTCAACCGGACCGGGCGCGCGTGCGGCTGCTCGCGGTGGCTCGCAGCCGCGGCTCGTGGCGGCCACTCGCGGCGGCGGTTCGCGGCGGCCGCTCGCGGTGGCGGCGGCTCTCGGGGGCTCCCGGCAGCTCGCGGTGGCGGCTCACGTCGGCCGCTCGTGGCGGCTCGCGGTTCCCAAGTATATGGGCTGACTCACCACAGGCGCACTTCCTTATGGTTTGAAAGAACGTCCCTGTGGTCGATTCCTCCACACCCTCGTCTCTCAGATTCAAGTGATAACAGTCCTTTCGCTATCAGTTTGTGTGGTACTCCAGAATGCTCCGAGGATAAATTTTTCTGTTTCTAGTTGATAAATTTGTTGTGATTTAGGGGAGAGCTGTCGGACGCGCTGCTCACGGCGCCATTTCCGTGACGTCACTCTCCAAATCACTATTTTTATGTTGAATCATGTCAACATTTTCAAATAAAGTTTTTCTCCTCTTTTTTTTCTTTTTGTTTTTTCAATTACTTAGTAACATAGAATTCACAAAGGGGACAGAACCACTTCTAGGAAATGAACGAGTCACTTCTAGTATATCAACCGCTATAGAGTTTTCCAACTCGATGCCTTTTGCCTCCCCAAAAGACCTGATGAAATCCATCAGTAAGTTTCATCATTCTATTCTGAAAGAGAATGAAAAAATTCCCGTTTCTCACCATTAGATATTTTCCTTAGCTAGAGCCTTCCAAAATGAGTAAAGAACCTATAAAATCTATACCTTACATTCTTAATGTAAGACATTTTCTCCATTGCAAAACCACCCTTGGGTCAGAGTCAGGAGTGAGAAAGGCAACAGTGGGAAACACCCTACCCAGAAATGTTGCCAAGGATTTTGTTACGGGTTATGTAAGATGGCAGAAGCAGAAAGCCCTTCCCCACCTGTGCCACATTATGGTTATGTGACGCCCAAAGGCAGGGCTTTCATTTAAGCGGTTTCTGAACAATAGTAACATTAAATAGTATATATTTAGATAACTCACCTGCTGAAATAAGGAAACTTTCTTTACAAGACTAGATGGAAACTCTTGCTCACACATCGAACTATGATAATAAGTATGCCACAGAGCTGCATCTTCAAAGCAGAGGGTCTGATAAAGACTGGGGAGAGCAATCTAAAAAATTTTAAGAAGATATACATAGTTAGTTACAAGTCAACACAAATATAAATGTATATGTACTACTAAAAAGAAAATGGAAACCAATAATTGGTAGGTATTTATTACTTGTTTTCTACTTTATGTTGGCTTAATCATTTCTAGGTCTGAAATAGTATGATAGACTTATTTAATCCATAATTAAATTACAGAAAATATTTCCAAAATAGTACTAAATCAATACTTGTAAGTGACATCTTTACTCTAGTAAAAATATTTGTACCTATCTAAACCTAGTGGAGAAAAGAATGCTTTCATTAAAAACAAGTGCAAAATTTTTTTAAAACTTATAAAAAGCATAAATTTTTAAAACAGATATAATTGACATATACAAGTACAAATTTTAAGCCTTGCCACAAATGAGTCTCAGAGATTGTAAAAATGTCAATATTCATATCAGTATGAAATTTGTTGCTTCCTTTGCATCAAAATGTTCTAAATTTCTACTCATGAATTTCTATTCAGCATTCAATATTCACCCTAAACAATATCATCTCTCAGAGGTTTTCCTCAATATATTCACCTCCTCTACCTCAAACAGAATTTCCTCTTTCAACAGTGATCTACAAGATCAGAAATGTAAATATGTATAGATGGAAAATTTTTTGAAAACGGTGAATTTGGAAAATCTGTATCAATAGTATTAAAACTTTTCTTGTAATATAAACATGAATCAAGTATTTATGAATGCTTTATCCAAATATCTATATTCATTTCTAAACAATCTATTGTACTGATTTTCAACCACTGGTCCATGTACCCATACCAGTCCGTGAAAGAGTTACCACCTGATCTTGTATGAAGATTATAGAGTTTATCATCATTGGATTGAAAAACACTGAATGTAGCTTACCAAAATTAAACTTACACATAGAAAAGTAACTAAGTATATTTCAATTTAATTATTTTCAATTAATGATCTAAGCCTATTAGAATAGCACTCAAAATGGTTCTCTATTAACTTTATTGGCAATTAATGTATCAGGCCCCATTGCCACTAATCTATGTGTGCTACAAATCTAATCATCATCTATGTGGCTAGAAATTTGAGACACACTACATGCTATTAGGAAGCTCTCTGGCTACATGTTAGACACTGGGTCAAATCACCAGGGAATAGTTCTAGTATGGCATCAACCATAACACAAGGTAGTTATTTGTTAACATTTGCTACAGTGTAAGTTTATTCAATGCAGAGTCTTTTTGTTATCTTTATTATATGCGGCTTAAGTATCTGTTGCCGATAGCTTATTGGTTGCTTGCGTAACTGTACTAGCCAATGGGGTGAAGTTGCCATGGCTGAACGCAAATTGAGCGGGTCAGGGGGAAGGTGAACATTTGTTTGCATTGGCAATCATCTGTTTTACATAAAAACTACGTCTTAACGTAATTTCTTTTAAGAATGCCTCCTAGAAAATATAGCACTGAAGAAAAGAGAAAAGGAGCTAAAGTTGCACAAAAACGGCTTTCTCGGCTGAGCAGAGAAAGACAAAGCTTGCTTCAGTCGCAGAGCAAATGCGTCTTTTTCGGCAAAATGAGACTGATGAGCACAGAGAAACAAGGCTTGCCTCAGATGCAAAACAAAAAAGCCTGTCTCGACAAAATGAGTCCCTTGAACAAAAGCAGGTTGCCGTTTCAATTGAGACGTAGACAATTTCCTGTAAAACTTGCCTTTGCTATGACCATCAATAAGTCTTAGGGCCAAACACTTAAGCGTGTTGGCATTTTTTTACCTGAGCCTGCATTTGGACACGGTCAACTTTATGTTGCCTGTTCAAGAGTTCGTGAAAGAACGGATGTAAAATTAAAAATAATTGATGGTCCTCTGCAAGGCGAGCTTAAAAATGATGGAAAGATCTACACAAGAAATGTTGTGTACAAAGAGATCTTTGATATGTGAATTAACATTTTATTATTTAAATCACCTTTATTTATTGAGCTAGCGGTGGCTCTTAAGAAATGTACCACCAGTGGTTTCCTTCATTGCACTCTACTTTAAGCAATTAAGCAAGTAGAAGGGGGAAACCCCATGGGACACTAAGCAAAAGGGCGTCCTCACCGCCTGCCCTGGGTAATTCAGTTTGAATTAGCAGACACCTTTGCACAAATCATTTTAATTACAATTTATAATATCTAGAACAGCGGTCATTTCTATGACTGCTGGGCTTTCTAGTAAATACATATTTGTCATTCTACCAGTGCTATGCTAAATAGTGGTAGGTACTGAATAAATGATTAATAAAGAAAACAATTAATGATATAATGCAGAACCACATATTTTATTCAATAAATATTTATGAAATAAAGGGAGCAAAAAAGTAATGGTAAAAATGTCAGACTTTACAGCAAAAGGCCCAATTTCAAACCTTAAATCTACTTTCTTTTTTTGTGTGTGTGAGAGAGACAGAAAGAGGGACAGATGGGGACCAACAGACAGGAAGGAGATAAAAAGCATCAATTCTTCGTTGTGTCTCCTTAGTCTCCTTAGTTGTTCACTGATTGTTTTCTCATATGTGCCTTGATGGGCGGGGGGGAGGTGAGGTAAAGCAAGTGACCCCTTGCTTACGCCAGTGACCTTCGGCTCAAGCCAGCAACCTTGGGGTCATGTCCATGATCCTACGCTCAAGCCAGCAACCCTTAGCTCAAGCTGGTGAGCCTGTGCTCAAGCTGAATGAGCCCACTCATGCTCAAGCCAGCGACCTCACAGTTTTGAACCTGGGTCCTCCATGTCCCAATCAGACACTCTATCCACTGTGCCACCGCCTGGTCAGGTTAAATCTACTTTCTAAGTGATCACTCTGTGCCTGGGTTGCCTCATCTGTTAATAAGGACAATAACAGTAGCTACCTCATAGTATTATTGAATATATTTAGTGAAATAATCCATTTTTAAATTCTGAATAATGCTTTGAACAGTCACCAATAAATACTAGCTACTCTTACTGTTTTTGCTATATGCTAATGTCCAATTTTAATAGCTGTGAAGAAAATTAGAGGAAGGAAAGCAGGAATGGAAACTATAGATCTTGAGAGAAGGATATTTGTTTTTTATTCCCCACAAAACACCACTTCGGCCTGAGTACAGAACACAGACAGAGCTCCTGGGAATTAAGCTTTCTTCCCCATACTTCTATCCTCACCACTCAAATAACACAGGGGGGGAGGTAAATGGGGAGGGAGATATAGAGGGAAGGAAGGGAAAGAGAAAGAGAAAGAGAAAGAGAAAGAGAGAGAGAGAGAGAGAGAGAGAGAACTCTATTTGGAAAACCTAGACCTTAAAGGCATGGACTTTGGTGTCCAAATGCCATAGCTCCAAGACTTCTCAGCTATCTGATTGTCAGTCAATTATTTAACCTTTTTACAGCTCAGTTTCCTCTTTCTTAAAACAGGTAACAATCATGACCTTCTCTACAGGTTGTTGAGATGGTAAAATAAGATAATATATCTGAAGTATTTAACATGATGCTTAGTACGTAATAGGTTCTCAAAATATGTATGAAACATAAAAAAAACCTTGGATTCATTCATTTAACAACTCACTATTGCTGACTTTCATTTATCATTTATAAAGAAGAGTTAATAACACCTATCTCTTAAGAGTTTTCATGAAAATTAAACGAGATCATTCATTTTAAAATATTTTGTAAACGGAAATGATAAAACACTAATGTATACTATAAACCAGGGGTCCCCAAACTTTTTACACAAGGGGCCAGTTCACTGTCCCTCAGACCGTTGGAGGGCCGCCACATACAGTGCTCCTCTCACTGACTACCAATGAAAGAGGTGGCCCTTCTGGAAGTGCGGCGGGGGGGCCGGGTAAATGGCCTCAGGGGGCCACATGTGGCCCGCGGGCCATAGTTTAGGGATGCCTGCTATAAACTTTTTCTGAATATAAAGATGCCTTTCCTAAATGTTTTGCATTTCTTTACTTAAGCTGTAACCTTTATTTAAATTATAATCTTTACCAAAGGTAACTTCTCAGATCAATTGTTCAAACAATAATTATCTATACCATGTTGATTATTATTAATTTTGCCATTTAGGAAGGAGTACATGAGCTAGTTCAGAGATCCTGCTCAATAATCTAGAAATCCCTTCAAATCCTCACTATAGTTCATTTTCTGCATTCCATTATAATTGTTTTAAAGAATGTTTCCTACACTTAGGTGATAAACTCCTAAAAAGCAGAAACTAGGATTTCTGTATATCTGTACACTCCATCCTCAGAGTATTATAAATACCTAATAAATTTTTTTTCATATTTTTCTGAAGTTAGAAGCAGAGAGGCAGTCAGACAGACTCCCACATGCACCCAACCAGGATCCACCCGGTAAGCCCACCAGGAGGCAATGCTCTGCCCATTTAGGGTGCCGCTCAGTCTCAGCTGGAGCCATTCTAGCACTTGAGGTGAGGCCAGGGAGCCATCTTCTGTGCCCGGGCCAATTTTGCTCCAATGGAGCCCTGGCTGCAGGAGGGGAAGAGAGAGATAGAGTGGAAGGAGAGGGGGAAGGGTGGAGAAGCAGATGGGCGCTTCTCCTGTGTGCCCTGACCAGGAATCAAACCTGGGACTTCCACATGCTGGGCCGATGCTCTACTGCTGAGCCAACTGACCAAGGCCTAAATACTTAATAATATTTTAACCTTAAGGAATATATAAACAATGCAAAATTGATCTTATCCATGTGTTATTAGTTTACCTACTCATAATCTTAGTTTATTCAACCAAAAAAAGTATTTAACAAAATTTGTCCATGTTGTATCTGGTATATAGTGGACACTCACTGAATTAGGTTTAAAATAAACTTTAATAAAGCAAAGGTACTAAGCTCAAGGATCCTGGGAGAAGAGGCAGACATGACAGATCATTTTGTATCAGTACGGTAAGTGCTACGATACAAGAATGTTCAGGATATATGCTGATAGAAAAGAGAATGGAGAAATGGGGCAAAAATCATTTAGGAGATAATGCTTTGTGTAAGTCCTAAAAAATAAGTAGACATTTGACCCCAAAAACAGTCAAGGGGTATTCCAGGTAGAGGGAACAGTGGAACCAGCAAATACAAGAAACACTGTGTGTATGGACTACAAGTAAAACTGAAGAGGCAGGTAAGGAATAGATCATGGATCATCATACATGTTATCTAAAAAAAACTATGGACTTCATTCAATGAGTGGTAAAAACCACTAAAAGGTTTTAAACAGGGCACTAACCATAGCCTAACTAAACTTTAAAACAAAAAGGATAGGATAAAATGGAGACATCTGAGATTAGAAACAAAGTCTACATCAGGGGTCCTCAAACTTTTTACACAGGGGGCCAGTTCACTGTCCTTCAGACTGTTGGAGGGCCGGACTATAAAAAAAAACTATGAACAAATCCCTATGCACACTGCACATTTCTTAAAGTAAAAAAACAAAACGGAAACAAATACAATATTTAAAATAAAGAATAAGTAAATTTAAATCAACAAACTGATCAGTATTTCAATGGGAACTATGGGCCTGCTTTTGGCTAATGAGATGGTCAATGTCCGGTTTATTTGTCACTGCTAGCTGTAACAAGTGATATGATGCGCTTCTGGAGCCGTGATGCATGCGTCCTGCGTCACCGGAAGTAGTACTCTATGTGAGTGACACCGCGCTTTGCGGCGCTGCCACATACAGTACTCCAGTAGCACGGGATGCTCAGGAGGCTGCATGCAGCCCGTGGGCCGTAGTTTGGGGACCCCTGGTCTACATACTAAACTCAATTGAACACTGACATCCAAAGCTAAGAGCGGCTGCTAGTGTGGAAAAGAGCTGAGGGGGGTTCGAAAGCTGAACAGCAGTGAAAGGGTGAGGATTTGGAGCTACTTTCAACATAAGCATTTCACTACATCTCATTACCCACCCTGAATTATTATACATATAAGACTCCCACCTGACATATTAGAGGTCCATTTATTTATCTTATATTCTCTGTGGATACACAACACAGAACTTTTTACGATGTAAAGACTCAAGATGTAAATGTTGAATGAATAATGTAATTAATTATTGATCAAGGATTAATAAAAACAATTCTTTGATATTCTTTTACCTAGAATATTATGTCATATTCACAGAAATATCAATAAGAAATATGACTAGGCAGCAAATACAATATAAACAAATAACTCAAATACAAAAAGACATTTACTAGCCCTCATACTGGAAAAGAAATACCTTTAATGTTGTCACCGCCCAGCTTCTTTCCTGATCTACCCAAGATGGAAGTTGATCACGTATTCTGTGTTGAGAGTCCTTTAAAAAGAGCAATTGTTTTACTTGGTATGTTAGGTAAAATTCAGACAAAAAATTTGAACAACTAATTTTATAAACCCTATTTTTTAAAAGTTCATGCTTTGTATTATTTCTTTATTTTATATATTTTATAAGTCAGTATTGTAAAATGCTATGTAAGGCAGAGATAACCGTTTATATAAATGTTGTGTCAACATAAAAAAGATCCAAACATAAAGAGAATTTTTATGAGTTATTTGAGTGAAATTGCTGACAATTGCCCAGAAGCAAAATCTCAACAGATTGAAAAAATGCTCCAGAGAATTGCAGTTTTTCAGTTTATTTTATACATTAGAATTAAAGGAAGAGGCACAAGGTGCATAACATGAAATTTAGGTGGTGGGTTAGGGAGGCGGGAGAAAGCAAAGAGGGGCAGTCTCTGAGGGTGGATCAAGAGTAAAACGGACACTTGTTTTACACTGGTGAGTACAGGACAGTTACCCGTTACACTGACAGCACACTGAGGGCTCTGGGGCTCTCCCCTGCTCTGGTGGGAGACTATGCCCTGCAGGGTCTAGAAAACGAGGATCACTCTGACATTTCAAAGATGTGTTTTTGGAGATGCAAATAGCTCAGTTACAGTAAAAAAAAATACTTTTGTCATAGAAAATACGGGTGTAGGACATGATTTCCTGTCATGACTGGCTTTTAGTTAGTTTTATTTTCAGACCATCCTATGTGGTTACTTTAGGTCTCGAGTTTGTAAGGTCTGCACACAAGCCTCCCGAGCTTGTCAGGTTTATGTGGCTCCTTTTCATCCACGGCTGCATTCCTTTTCATTGTACTTAATCCTCTGTGAAACTTCAGGAAAAACTCAAATGTAATAAGAAACTGCCATAAAGTAGTATAATTTTTATTATTTCTTACACATCAGACATGGGCAAGGTTTTGCATTACAGTTTGGGTATATTCTTTTGAAGAATAATATTATCTATTACATGTTCAAAAAGAAAATTACTACACAAAAAGCAAAATGTGAATAATGTTATCAAAAGTTTTAAAAAGTAGTTTTTAAACTTCATTTATAAAAAATGTTTCTAGTTATAATACAAGATGTGATTTTTCTAAGGAACCTGGGTTTTGGAATAAAACACATATACTTAAAATAGAAAACTATATTAATTTCTTAATATTTAATTAATATTATTTTTAAAAATATGTCTTCAAGAAAAAGAAATATATTTATGTCCATTTTATAGAAAGAAAAAGACAAGAACATTATTAAAGTATATCCTCTAAATAAAGTATAAATTCAACAGTAATTTAAAACTTCTCTGAAGCAAATTATATTTCATGAAGTGTAAGCCAGAACTATTTTCCCTAAGAGTAGAATAATTTTATTATTTTTACTTACAGTTTTCCGTAACATGTCTCCAACGACCACACCTGTAAACGTATCCCATTCCTATTGAATAAAAATATAAGGAACACAAAAATATAAAAATACTAACCAGTTAAAAAAATTTTCTTAGTAAACTATAATATAAGATTGCTTACAATACAGTCAAGGGCTTTAAAAATAAAAAGGATAAATGAACTAAACATCTTCCCATTTCTAGTACAACAGTAACATTATGAGTACTTGTATCAAAATGAAACATTAATATAAAATCTACTAGAAATAATTTTATTAAAACAAAAATTATACATATCAGTCTCAATATCTAAACATGTAAATCTCATGTTCAATTAGTATTTGTCACTATTTATTAATTTGTCCTACTATAGGCTATTTCTCACTAATAAATAAGCAGTAAGGTATACCAAAAGTTTTAAAATTGTGTATGTCAGGAAAAAATAGAAAAAAAAACTTCAATTAACTTATCTTTTCCAAAAGAGAGAAAGAAGACTAAGATTATTCCTTTTTTTAAATCCTCAGAATCAAAATTGACCAGCTGTTATAAATTCTAGTGCTCTAGAAAACCTGTCTTCACCTGGGTTCCCCTAACCAGATAATAATAAGCACTGTCATATTATGTTTCACATTGGTCAGCAAATAAAGCAAAAACATATTAAAATTTGAGAGTAATATGGAAACATTACCAAAGCAACATACTTCCTGCCTGCACACATCCTGACCACTCACTCTTCTTATTGCATTATGCAATCACAAATATAGATGATTATTACACTCTATGAGAATCAAAGAAAAATGTTCTCCTTTCCCAATGAAAATTTATTCATACTCCAGAAAAAAATAGGTAATATTAAGTCTTATAAAGTATGAAATAAACTGATCACAGTGAAAAACATTAACAGGAGGAGATTAAGGAATCAAATTTACTAATAGAAATAAAAGGAGCCAAGTTTATAAATTCAGGAGAAACTAAACAAGTCAGCCAGAGCTTATGGCGGTGGAGAGAAACAAAGAGCAAACACAGGCATGTGGAATGCTCTGCACTCTTTCAAATATTTAACAGAGTAAACCCAAAACATAATTAAAATCTGGTCAAGTAATGTTAAAGGTTACGAGGTCAAAGATGTACTGTGCATATACTATTTCCTCCCACCCTATATAATTGGACTTTCATTTAATGATAATGGTATAATTTTAAAAATCACTTCCAAATATACATTTTTTAAATATTAGAAGCACACCAGAGATAGATTAGTTGATTCTAGCTTGAACAAGGATTTTTTCAGTTCTGAGAGGAAACTCTTTGGTAGCCCAGAAATGAAGTCATAGACAAAGAAGATAAATTCTGCATTAGAATAGTAATATAAACCAATAGGCTCAAGGAAGTGCCCAAGAACTGCCCACCCACTTGCTTCACCTGCTGACTTAGAGCAAATAGGTGAAGATAATAGTGTAGCGTATCCATACTGTTTTGTGCTTTATATTTCTCTGTTCAACTGCTTGGACTAGGAATATAAGAAGGCTAACTCTTCTGGTGTCCTGAGTAAGTGGATTTGGGTTCAGAAAAATCTAGGGAGTGTGGGAAAACTACTTTGCATTTCTTTTTCTGCTTTATTATTGCTTCAGAATCTCAGGTTCATCCAGAGAGGAGTAGAATTAGAAATTGACACCTCACACTATATTTCTAACTTAGTGTTGGGCAGTTAAAGTTATATTTTGTTCACTCTGTTAAAGATGACTGCTGACCACCTGGGAAGGCTGATTGCTTTCTTGCTTGGGGAGGGGCATGGTTATGCTAATGTGGGTTTGGGGAGGGATTTCACACTGAAAAGTTTTAAAAGGAGGAGCTAGGAGGACATTTTTGGAGAGATCACGTTGTTCCAGGAGAGAGAGGGTGGCTATGTGGGGAAGAGGAGGCAGCCAGAATGGAGGCAAAGAGGTGGGAGCCTTTGATTCTAGGAAAACTTGGATGAGTCAGTGGCTTTGGGAGCCCTGAATGGACAGGGAAGTGTGTGTTTTTACTCATTTGCCTAGTATGAGTCTAGAATAAGGGAAAATGGACCACCAGTTCTTGGCTCTGTTGATTCTTTACCATCTGTCTGAATTAAATGTGAACCTGCAAGAGGCAGGTGGCTGTGATGGTGGCCGTGACTACTGGCTTTACACTTACCAAAAAATTAGTAGGTTAATACATAATTTCTAGCCTAAAGTATTTTCTAATCTAACCATAAATCATCACATCACCAAGTTTCTATGTAACTAACACTTCTTCCTTTGCTTTCACTTACATTTTCTTGAAAATGTTCAGGATGCATGCCTCGAACAAAATGCAAAGCGAACATCAACTGATCAGCCTGAAAGGAATAACAGAGGTTATCTTGCTTTTTCTAAATCTGTGGTTTTGGTTCACAAGACCTGTATTCTGTCTTCAAATTATCTACTTTTATCAATATAAGAAGTGACTATTCAAATAATATTCATATAGAACAACACTTCTAATTTTGGAGTGCTAAGCATTAACCATTGTTTATACCTCATTAAAAATAAAACATTCATTTAACTAGCTAAAAGTCAATATGAGGTTTGAATAGTCTTTACTAACCAAATCATTTGGAATGTTCTGACTCTTGTACTAGTAATCTTCAATTTGTCATTGTTTATTTTTATAAGGTACTGAATAATTTATGTACCATTAAATCAAGATACTTCTAGAAATTTATAAAAAGGAATCATGAATATACTCCTAGATAAAAAATAAAAATATTGCCTGACCTGTGGTGGCGCAGTGGATAAAGCATCGACCTAGAAATGCTGAGGTCGCCGGTTCGAAACCCTGGGCTTGCCTGGTCAAGGCACATATGGGAGTTGATGCTTCCAGCTCCTCCCCCTTCTCTCTCTCTGTCTCTCCTCTCTCTGTCTCTCCCTCTCCTCTCTAAAGTGAATAAATAAAAAATTAAAAAAAAAAAATAAAATAAAAATATTTATTGCAAGATTGGAGGAAAAACTGAAACAACTTAAATGTTCAAAAGTCTATCATGAAAAATATTCATAACAAAACATATAGCATAACCTATATTGTGGAAGGAGGAATATATTTATAAACATATATGGATATATATCTGCAAAATATTTCAAAAAAGATATAAAAATTTTTATCATTGATTCAAATTTGAAATTACAGGTTATTTTTTTCTTTTGAGAGAGATAGACAGACAGGAAGGGAGAGAGATAAGACACATAGATTGGTAGCTCCAGCACCTTACTTAGTTCACTGATTGCTTCTTATACATGCCTCAACAGGGGGGCTCCAGCCAAGCTAGTGACCCCTTGCTCAAGCCAGTGACCTTTGGGCTCAAGCCAGTGACCATAGGGTCATATATATATTATAATCTCATCCTCAAGCCAGCAACCCTGTGCTCAAGCCGAATGAACCTGCGCTCAAGCCAGCAACCTCAGGGTTTTGAACCTGGGTCTTCAGCATACCAGTTCAATGCTCTATCCACTGAGCCACCACCGGGTCAGGCTCTTTTCTTTTCGTAGGTGTTTATCTTTAAACTTTTTAATATAAGCTATGTCATTTCTATTAAAAAAAACAAACAGTAAATGTTTACCAACAATGAAAAACCCCACCTATTGGAGCACCATCTTTCAAAGTTCTAATTTAAACACTTCATTTAGCCTTTCTCATATTGTAAATAATACTTAATATCTAATACGTATGTAAGATTATAAATACAGATAGAAATATAAAAAGATTAGGATATTAGGATACAGTATATACAAAAAAGGACTCTTGTAAATTCTACCAGCAAGCAATCTCTTTGCCTGCAAGAAAATCTCCCTTCTGTAGGAAAGATGTAGTGCCTTGAGTAATACAATATAAAATAATTATTTTATAAAAGTATATGTTGTGTTTGTATATACATAGCATGTACTCAATAGGCATCTATTTATTAAACAAGTAAACAAAAACAAATAGGTTCACAACTATAGTGAGTTAAAAAAATTCTCAAAATATAAAAGCTGGAAGCAGATGGCCGTCAGTCAGCTATGCAAAAAAAAAAAAAAAGTTTCAACCAACTACTATCTATATGAAATTGCTACGTTGTGACTTAAAATATTATAAAAGGCAAGGCATGTCATTTGAGGGAATGTATAGTGTTCTTAGGCATTACAAAGTCAGAATTCAGGTTTTGGATTGAACCATGTTTAGCTAGGTCAGCTAATAAGAGTCTTATTTTATAAATTAATAAATATTTTAAATGATTATAATAGTAGCCTTTATCCAAGGTAAAAAAATAATGAAGAAAAATAAGATAATGTATTACTTTGAAGGCTTTATCACTTAATAATGTAATTCTTTACTATAGATTTACATATACACAAATTCACACATATAATAGAACTACTTTGATTTAGTCATTTCTTCTTTTGAACTGAAGAATAATAATGTAGTCTCTAGTCTTAGTGGAGAGAAGGCAAAGTCCTAACACTGTAATTCTCAGATTATCCACCGAAGTTGGAGAGCTAATTATTAACAATTACTGAGGCCAAACTCCAAACTGTTGACAAAAATAGGCATGTGATATGTAGATATATAGTCAAAAAATAGGTAATGGCGTTATGCTTCTGGTTTTGGGGTTTTTTCTTTCTTTTTTTTTTTTTTTTTTTTTTTGGTCTCAGAAGGCATGCTAACTTCAGGAATACAGTAACTATGTAATCACAGTTGGGCCAATCACATGGTTATCATTCCATACATAATTTACAAGGATGCCATATGCCCTAAAAGCCAGGACAACCAGGATTAACTCCTGTTTTCCAAACTAGAGATGACAGAAGAAAGCTGTTTTTGGCAGCTGACTTGACAGAAAACATTTACAGAGACAGAGAGAAAACATTTCCAATTAATGAAGCAAATTTAAGAAAAACTAAATCAAGCTCAAAGATTTTCTGAAAATTTATTTCAGAAAAACAAAAACAAACTGTCAATGTCCAGAGTTGAGAAAATATTTTGTACCCCGAATATCTTTGATCTACACAGCTTATTGGGTCAGAAAATTAGGGTATTTAATTCAATTTATATCAGTATACTTGGGTTCTATTTCAAAATACTTTAATATCAAGCAGAGAGATACTAAAAAAAAATTCAGAATTCATCTATATAATTAATTAGCTAAAAATTTTTTTAAATTAGTAAAAAATGAGAAACTCCTAGGTGGCAAAAATCAAATATTTCATGCATTTACAAAACTCTAGTAAATATTTGAAAACAGTAAAATTATAACAGCAGAATTGATATACGAAGGATCTTAAAACCAACTTTACAGGTGAGATCAAGTTCACATGTCTGATATAATGGTTTGTTTCACCCACATGCTATATTTAGCAAGAAGTCTTCAGCACTAAGCCAAATGGGTTTGAATCCAGTTCCAGCATTCATCTGAGTAACCCAGAGAAAGGTTACTAGCTCTAAGTCTTGGTTTTCTCCTTTATATAATAACAGGATTGATGTAGGAATTAAATCACAATACATGAAAAGCATTTATCTAATGCCTGGAAAATTGTAAGTCTTAAAAGGTGACAGATAACTATCTGCTTTAAATTGATATGCTACATAGTGTTCCATAAACCCCACAATTCTCAGAGGCTAAAAAGCCATGGAAAGTATAATTCATTCATTCTTTTTATTTCTATTCTACAATGTCCATTGCTTTCAAATGCATTCAATTAAAAGTATAAGGTAAAGTTACCATATAAAGAAAAGTCTTGTTTTGGTCTCAAAGAAGTTGATATAGCATAGAATTTAAGTATTCTCATTTGTGCTTGAAGTTAAATCACTTTAATGAACAATTCTATGCACCTTTAACTATACTTCCAGAAAATCTAAAGAGTTAGATATAATACTAAAGGTTTTAAAGTTATCTAAGCAGAATAAAATTACCTAGATTATCAAGATTCACTTAAATAGCCACATTATAAAATTTCTAAACCCCAACCAGAGAAATTCCACTTTTATAAGAAAACACGTTTTGTAATATTTTTGTGTGTGTGTGACAGAGAGAGAGAGAGGGACAGATAGGGACAAACAGGCAGGGAGAGAAGCATCAATTCTTTGTTGCGGCACCTCAGTTGTTCATTGATTGCTTTCTCATATGTGCCTTGACCGGGAGCTACAGCAGACACAGCGACCCCTTGCTCAAACCAGTGACCATGGGCTCAAGCTGGTGAGCCTTGCTCAAACCAGATGAGCCCACACTCAAGCTGATGATCTCGGGGTTTTGAAACTGGTTCCTCCACATCCCAGTCCAACACTCTATCCACTGCGCCACCACCTGGTCAGGCAAGAAAACACATTTTGAAAGGAAAAAATGCCAGAATCCAAAATTAAATGATTTTTAAGATAAATACAATCATGAGGAGCTATTATTATTTTATTTTGAAAACATCATATTTATCTGAATTTTACTCAATTAGCAAAATCATCTGAAAAGATATGTAAAGTGACCTTCAGGGGCAAAAATTTACAAGGAGTTTGAATGAAGAAAAAAAAAATTTATTCATATCTCATCAAGCATTTTTATACACCACCTCAGAGCTGTCTCAGATAACACTGTCTTGATGAAAGGAAAGCAGTAAGAATGTATGTGCTACCAACTCTCCTTCCAACCCTTCTGTCATCTCACCAAATATGGTTGGAATTTACTTAACATTTCAATTACTTCTGTGAGTTTGTATCTATTCCAAATGATAAACTGGAATGAAGAAATGCTATCTATATAAAGGTACTAAAACTTGTACAGTTTTATTATAATCATAAGTTTTGTGAAACTAATTATGCTACTTATCCTATAATTGTCTAAAATACTTAGGTTACTAAATAAACACTTTTGATCTTTTGGGGGGAAAAATGACATAGCCAATAATCTAAACTGAAACTGCCAGACAGCTTTCCACATCTGTTTTACTTTAATAAGTCTAAAATTTCTGCTGTAAAACAAGTCAATCTTTTTTTTTCTTTAAAATTCCTGGTCAAGCTGCTTTCAGTTCAATATAGTATAAATGCTGACAACCCCAGCCTCTCTCCACTTCAATGTCTATTGTTGCCACACTGCTGTCACCAACACAACAGCACCATCAGTCTGAAAGGTCTAGAAGCAGTTTAACATGACGCTAAAGGCTGAAAACCCGAAGAGCTTTCACTAAAATATGAAATCGGGTCCATCCTAAGTACTATTATCCTGCTAAATCCCAGAAATATATCTTATTGCTTTAAAATTAATGTGCTTTCTGAATTTTTATTCACCACTGAAATTCTATGGACTGCCGAATCCATGTTTAATAAGTTTAATATTACTCACTCTAAAATATGAGTTTTATACAACAGATATTCCATTATCAATTAAAAATATGTCTTAAGAATGATAAACCAGCCTGACCAGACGGTGGCACAGTGGATGGAGCGTCGAACTGGGATGTGGAGAACCTAGGTTCAAGACCCCGAGGTCGCCAGCTTGAGCGTGGACTCATCTGGTTTGAGCAAAGCTCACCAGCTTGGACCCAAGGTCGCTAGCTCGAGCAAGGGGTTACTCGGTTTGCTGTAGCCCCCCTGCCCCCGGTCAAGGCACATACGAGAAAGCAATCAATGAACAACTAAGTTGTCACAATGAAAAACTAATGATAGATGCTTTTCATCTCTCTCCATTCCTGTCTGTCCCTATATCTATCCCTCTCTCTGACTCTCTCTCTGTCTCTTTTAAAAAAAAAAAGAATGGTAAACCATAACTTTTTTAAAAGTAACTTTAGCTGTTTACAATAGAAAAATATTACTTAATATAGGCAATGAAGAATTCCAATTGGGTACTAAAATGTTAAGAATATTAAGCCTTACAGGCTCATTCCTATAGCAACAAAATGTTGGCTTTAGCCTAACTTAAATATATTCTTAACAGGTAAACTGACTTTAAAGAAGTAACCCTCACTATACTTCACTGCTATCTTAAATCATTTCCATATTGAATACTATTATAGCCTGAATACTTATATTATTAAAAATAAAATAAGAATATATAAAGTGATTTCAAAATACTTAGGTTGGAAACAAACAAGAAACTCCAAATAAGAAAATAAAAATTTGAATTTAGCTGGTGTCCCAAAATATGTTATTAATAAAGAATTATGAAATCTTGTAAACAAAATGCTACTAATTTTTGGAATGAATATTTATATTATATTTTGACTTAAAACATTTTTAATAATAATATTTAGTTATATTATATCTACCTTCAAAAAGTATCTGGGGGGCACCTTAAAATGACTGTAGCTCGGCCCTGGCTGGTTGGCTCAGTGGTAGAGCGTCGGCCTGGTGTGCAGGAGTCCCAGGTTCGATTCCCGGGCAGGGCACACAGGAGAAGCGCCCATCTGCTTCTCCACCGCTCCCCCTCTCCTTCCTCTCTGTCTCTCTCTCTTCCCCTCCTGCAGCCAAGGCTCCATTGGAGCAAAGTTTGCCCGGGCACTGAGGATGGCTCTGTGGCCTCTGCCTCAGGCGCTAGAATGGCTCTGATTGTGGCAGAGCGACGCCCCAAGATGGGCAGAGCATCACCCCCTGGTAGGCATGCCAGGTGGATCCCAGTCCGGTGCATGCGGGAGTCTGTTTGACTGCCTCCCCGTTTCCAACTTCAGAAAAATAAAAAAATAAAAAATGACTGTAGCTCCATAATAATATTTTCATAAATCATAGCCTATTTTAGTGCAGAGGTCTTAAAAAGTATGTAAAAAAGCACTGAATATATTATTAGGGGCCCTGGCCAGTTGGCTCAGTAGTAGAGCATCGGTTGGGGTGTGAATGTCTTGGATTTGATTCCCAGTCAGGGCACACAGAAGTGGCCCTTTGTATCTTCACCTCTCCCCCCTTTATTCTCTCTCTTTCTCTCTCTCTTCCCCCCTCCCACAGCCATGGCTCAATTGGTTCCAGCAAGTTGGCACCGGGCACTAAGAATGGCCTGCCTCAGGTGCTAAAAATAGCTCAGTTTCCCAGCAATGGTTCTAGATGGGCAGAGCATCACTAGTAGGGGACTTGCTGTGTGGATCAGCATTGGGGCGCATGCAGAAGTCTGTCTCTCTGTCACATCCCTTCCTCTTACTTAAAAAAGTAAATAAATAAAACATAAAAATATATATTATTAGTCAAGTGACCAAAATGAAACTTTGCAGTATTCACAAGAAAATAAAAATGGTTGAAGCTACACTAAAGAACTAATCATACAAATTTAATAACAAATTTAAAAGTCCAGTCATTAAAAAATAAAATATAGTCTTGGCTACATAGCTCAGTAGGTTAGAGCATCATCCCAATACACCAAGGTTGCAGGTTTGATTCCCAGTCAGGGCACATACAGGAATCAACCAATGAATGCATAAATAAGTGGAACAACAATCAATGTTTCTCTCTCTCTCTCTCTCTCTCTCTCTCTCTCCCTTCCTGTTTTTCTATAAAATGTATAATTTAATTTTTTTAATGAAGGCCAAAGAATTTTAGAATGACAGTAAATTATGAGACCTTTGAAAGAAAAATATAAATCCACAGTCCTCAATTAAGAAGGAACTGTGCAGAAGTGCTCAGCTATGATTTTCTGAACTTCCAATAATCTCCCTTATAAAAGTGCTGGAAGACAGTCTGAAGGATTCATTCTGTATCAAGTAAAGATCCTCAACAATACCACTCTAATCATAAAAATTACTATCCCTTTCTAAATAATATATTAACTAAATCTTTCTAAAGATTTTTTAAGAAGCCTACATAACTGGACCATAATAACTCTACTCCTCAATTTGCTGTCTTTGCAACGCTAATCTTCAACATGTCTTAAGCTATACCCAAAGACTGATATTTTTTTAAATTCTAAAATGAAAAGCCCCTGTGTATTTGTAATATTCAGAAATTTCTAAAATATGTTTCATAGTATAGTCCTGTGGGGACCTCATAATATGAAGACTTCCATGACAAATATTTCTCAACTCAGAATCAAGAATACCATTAGTTTACTTCCTAATCCAGGAATAGGAGATAATTTTGTCCCCAATTTACAGGACACTCGGCAATGTCCAGAAATATTTTTGATTGCAACAACTGAGAGAAAGGGAGTGCTACTGGCATGAGTTGGTAGAGGATAGATGCTGTTAAAAATCCTAAAACGCACAAAACAGCTTACCCATGACAAATAATACTGTCACCCAAAATGTCAATATTGCTGAGTCTAAGAAACCCCAGCTAGGAAATGACCTTCAGAACCATCGTAGCAGTTTCCTCCTGCGGTGGCTACTGGGATAGCGGGAGCTAAGCCAGCTAACCCAGCATTTGCTCTCCCTTCTTCACTTGTCACCTTTCTCCCTACCAAGTCCCAAAATGCTGCAAGACATTCTAGATAGTAATGAACATTATTCTAGGAAAGTATCAGAAATGCCAACCAATCCTAATACCTTTCTAGTAGGTAAACCGTTACAAAATTTAACTGTAATACTGTATTAAATCAAGGGCCAAATAGTATTTTATAGGTGAAAAATAGAACATTTCTTACCTTGAATAGACAGCGACATATATATTCATATACCATATGTTTCAATGAGCTGATAAGAGACTGGATCCGCTGTTCTGTATTTTCAGAATCCTGTAGATGGCAATTTGAAAATTTAAAAATCTAGAGGCCTGACCGGTGGTGGTGCAGTGGATAAAGTGTCGACCTAGAATGCTGAGGTCATTGGTTCAAAACCCCAGGCTTGCCTGGTCAAGGTTCATATGGGAGTTGATGCTTCCTGCTCTTTCCCCCACCTTCTCTCTCTCTCTTTCTCTCCCCTCTCTAAAATGAATACAATCTTTAAATAAATAAATAAATAAATAATCTAGAAAATTTATAAAGATTTCAAAAATACCCCACAGTTTAATCATGCTTATAATTATTCCTCCGGGCTCAAAGATGATTCTGGAACAATTATATTTGGCAATCAAATTTTTAGAAAACTAAACAAATAAGTATCAAATTTGCATGCTAACACAATGAAGAAAATTGATATATTTTTCTTTCATGTATGGAACTGTTAAGTAGAAAACTACAGGCTCAAAATAATGTTGCTTGTGCTCAAGTCCATGGTTTAATACCTGACCTAATTGTGATTTTGACCTTCATCAGAAATGTAATCTTAATAAACCAGTATAGTATTTTCTTCTGGTCAAGCACGAGTAGTCTGTCACTGAGGCACAATTCAACCCCTACCCCGCAAGGAAAAATAGGTGATCTGCATGATAAAACACCAAGTATTCTCTTCCTTTTCTCATAAAACAGGATGTCCTCAACAAAAAAAAATCCTTTTTTTCTAACAGATCCCTTGTACCATCCTTCTTTCTGTAAGAACTTTTCATTTTATATACTGTAATCTCTCAGTGTTCTTCCACTTGATAGATGTAATGCTGCCCAATTCATGCATCATTTAATAAAGGCAATTAGATCTTCAAATTTACTCGACTGAATTTTGTTGATAGTTAAAGCTTTTATTAAGTGAAAATTATAATCAATTTCCAATTATATTTTACCATACCACTTTGATTCTTACTGGAATTAAAAATACTACATCAGTCTGAGTTAAATCCATCTCATTTCTTAAATTACCATTACCAATGAAGCCCCAAAACAGTATAACCAAAACCACTGTATAAAAAATTTTCTCATCCTCAAAATAAGAACCTAAGCAACCTTAAATCATGCCCTCCATATTGAAAAAGGATGAACAATAACTTTGACATTGGTGTTGTAAAAATTCTTGCACACACCTTTAGTGTTTTTATATGTTTCTGTATTTCCATTGTACACAATTGCCATAATTTGAGAATTGTATTAGTGGTTATTTCTCCTGTGAATTCATGAAAATTGTCTTGGGATTGAACTGGGGGAAGAGGTTGTGAGGGTGGGTCTTTTCCCTAAGAGTGACAGGAGTTTTTATCTCACCTGAGGGAGCACTTGGAGAATACATGCCTTTTGAGTTAAGTCAGACACTGAGCTATAAGCTTTTTTAGAGAGTAAAAAATAACCAATATTTTTACTAAGTTTAGTGAGAACTTCTAACCTATTTCCAGTATTCATATCAACTTAGAGACACTGACTTTAACCTGAATATTTTGACTGTGTACTTTCTAAGTAACATATGAAAAAGTTTTAATTCAAAAATAGTATAAATCTGGTCAATTATAAATTATCAATCATATATCGTGAACCAACTCTCACAGACATTATATCATTCTTTTTCTGTAAAAATGCTTTTACCAGTATATTTTATAAATGGTATGATCATATTTAACATTTTAAAATTCAAAAGTATTTTTTAAAAATTAAGGACAAAAACAACAATTATTTATTATTTTCTCCCCTGCCTCTTGCAACCTAGTGTCTCATCCATGAGAATATTAATTAGCCATGCTAATGAAAACAATAATTTTTGTCCTTTTTGCTCTTTGCTTATATTATAAAACCTAACACCAAGAAAAATGTCTGACACATAGTGTGACTGCAATAAATATTAATAGAATCATATTTCCTCAGAAAAACACTTAAGTAAACCAACTTGAATATAATATTTACATTGTTTCCTAATTTAACTAAAAGAACAAATTACTCTACCTCCATATTAGTATTACACCAAACAGAACTATGAAGAATTAGATAAGTTGTATCTCAAAAGTATTTTAGAAAAAAAATGAAAAGGCAGATAATAAATTCAAAATACTTGCAACATATGACAAAGTTTTAATGTCTTCAATATGTAAGAATTTCTTAAAACTGAATTTTAAAAAAATATTAATACCATGTGATGAAAAAAAATTCACCAAAGAATATAAATATAACATAATCCTACATTTCTTATAAATTATCAAAAACTTGCAAATATAATAAAATGTTTCTCAATTACCTAATAGGACAATTATTCAAAGATATATATAATATAATATCCATTGTTGGTTAAGGTGTAGATGGAAAAAGGAGCTCACTGCATCCGTGTAAGACATCAATAGCATATACTTCCAAAGATAAATTAGACAGTATTTGTGCAAGGCTTAAAATTGTGTATTTTTGCCTCAACTATCCAAGTCTAAGAATTTAAGACCCTGGCCGGTTGGCTCAGAGGTAGAGCGTCGGCCTGGCGTGCGGGGGACCCGGGTTCGATTCCCCGCCAGGGCACATAGGAGAGGCGCCCATTTGCTTCTCCACCCCCCACCCCCCTTCCTCTCTGTCTCTCTCTTCCCCTCCCGAAGCCGAGGCTCCATTGGAGCAAAGATGGCCCAGGTGGTGGGGATGGTTTCTTGGCCTCTGCCCCAGGCGCTAGAGTGGCTCTGGTCGTGGCAGAGCGACGCCCCGGAGGGGCAGAGCATCGCCCCCTGGTGGGCAGAGCGTAGCCCCTGGTGGGCGTGCCGGGTGGATCCCGGTCAGGCGCATGCAGGAGTCTGACTGTCTCTCCCCGTTTCCAGCTTCAGAAAAATACAAAAGAAATAATATATATATATAAGAATTTAAGAAAAATAATTGGAGAAATGAAACACTAAAACAACAAAAACAAACAACAAAACACTTTAAAATGTCTGTAGCTGTTTTAAACTATAACCCCCAAACTTTTTGACACTCTTTCCATCAAGAGGTAATGTCTAGTTCCCAAACCAATAGAATATGGAAGAATGACACTGACACAGGACAGGTAATAAAAGGTGATCCAGCTTCTGCCTTGTTCACTGGGATACACATGTTTGGGGCTCTAAGATACAATATGAGTAATCCAACTCCACTCTGCTGTGGAAGCCAAGTTTCACGGAGAGGTGCAGCACTCAGCAGTCCTAGTCACTAAGTCCTCCCACCCCAGTCACCACGTGTGCAAGTGACGCATCTCCCCACCCCCAGACTTCCACTCTCAAGTCTTCCTTATTGAAGCCCGGACATTGTGAAGGAGAAATAAGCCACCCTTGCTCTGCCCAAACCAAATTCCCTACAGAATCCATGAGTATAAGAAAAAATTCATAAGCATAAGTTTTAATCTGCCAAACTTGAGGGTCAAATGATACTTAGAACAACTAACAGGAACAATCTCCACAGAGCAGGTAGTTCAAGTATGAAACAGAATCACTCTCAAAAATATCATGTAGCTTTATATTTATTGACATGAAAGCTGTCTATTTATACTAATAATCTTTTAAGTTTAATTTTTTATTTAAAGACTGATTTTATAGACAGACAAAGAGAAGAAGGGAAGAAGAGAAGGCGGGAGAGGGGGAAGCAGTTCCACTTACTTATGTATTCATTGGTCACTTCCCATATGTGCCCTAACTGGGGATCAAACAAAGATATACAATAAAATTGTAATTGTTGCTTTTCCCAAGTAATGGGATAATGTGGATAACTTCTTATCTTTGTATCTTCCTTTATTTCTGGGTATTTTTTTTAATAATTTTATTTTTAATGGGGCGACATCAGTAAATCAGGATACATATATTCAAAGATAACAAGTCCAGGTTATCTTGTCGTTCACTTATGTTGCATACCCATCACCCAAAGTCAGATTGTCCTCTGTCACCTTCTATCTAGTTTTCTTTGTGCCCCTCCCCCTCCCCCTTTCCCTCTCCCTCTCCTCCCTCCCCCCATAACCACCACACTCTTATCAATGTCTCTTAGTTTCATTTTTATGTCCCACCTACGTATGGAATAATGCAGTTCCTGGTTTTTTCTGATTTACTTATTTCTGGGTATTTTTAAATGACTGTCTATTACTTTTTAGTTTATACTAAGAAGGTAAATCATTTTTATTATGAAGATGTCACATTGGGACAGTGTGTTAAGAACATAAAATACAATTAAGGGGCTACTTTCTTTTAAATATAGTTTAAAATTGTTACATGTGTTCTTTTGAAATATAATTGCAAACATGTTTGCTCGGGAAATTATTATTATAAATTAATCTTTCTTACTCAGTCTTAGCAACAGGGTTAACCAACAGCATACCTGTTTGTTTTGCAGAGCTCGCTGGAAAAGTCGAAGAAATGCAGCCAAACTAAAACGGTACATGTTATTAATTTTGGACAAGTCAGAGATAATGAAGTACATCCTGCTGGCACTGTCCGCCAGAGGAAGATAGGCATCCCGCTCCTGTGGGTCATTGGTGAGAGGAAAATAAATAAATAAATAAATAACCTCCTGAGTAATAGTGCTTTACTGCCACCTACAGGGCACTGTGCACATATCCAGCCACAGCCTTATTTCTACCTATATCCAACAAAGGAAGATGACAAACCATAGAATTTTATAACTAAAAGAATTAGCATGATCTAGTTTTTATTTTTATAAAACAGAGGAAAATATATTTTAAATATTTCTCTACACCTTGTATTACAAATTTAGAAGTGGTTCATGGGTTGATCTTAATGAGGACCAAGAGCACCTGCTAAAGGAAGAGAGTAAGATGGAATGGTGAACAGTCATAATCAGAAAATAAAAGATTCCATTTTTCAAGAGAACAGTTTGGATAATTCAAGAGGCTGTCCCTGCAGCAAATAAAAAAGTTAGAACTATGAATATAGTGTGTGGGACTAGAGTCAGCAAGAACGCTGATGGAACTAGAGTGAAAAAGACTGTAACAGGTGGCCACATGAAGATAATAAAGCACCTAGCATGATGTTATTTTGTTTTTGTAACAGAGACAGAGAAAGAGACAGATAGGAACAGACAGACAGGAAGGGAGAAGATAAGAAGCATCAACTCTTCATTGCGGCTCCTTAGTTGTTCATTGATTGCTTTCTCATATGTGCCTTGACTGGGGTAGGGGGATACAGCAGAATGAGTGAATCAAGCCAGCAACCTAGGGCTGAAGCAAGAAACCTTGGGCTTCAAGTCAGTAACCTTTAGTCTCAAGCTAGCAACCATGGGGTCATGTCTATGATCCCATGCTCAAACCAGCGACCCTGCGCTCAAGCTGGTGAGCCAGTGCTCAATCCGGATGAGCTCACCTCTAGCCAGCGACCTGGGGTTTTGAACCTTGGGACCACTGCATCCCAGTCTGATGTTCTATCCACTGTGCTAGCCCTCCTGGTCAGGCGCACCTAGCATTGTTTGACACGAGCATAGGAAGAGCCAATAAGCACAGGGCTTTGACTCTGCCTGAAGGTAAAGGATGACAGAGATAAGAGGACCATAGATGAAATGGCCTCAAGGTTAGAATGGAACTCTAGAAGGTTGTCCATGTCATTCTGATCAAAGGACCAGAATTACAAATATGATACTGTTAAATTATGGGTGTGATTCTTGAATGTCTGTTAAGAAAAAGAACACAAAAAAGCTCAAATTCCTTTTGATATAGAATGAAAGTCATGACATCTGCCAAGTTTAGAGAAAGTGGGGGTAACTGGATTGGAATCAAGCTATAAGGTTGCTCTTTCACAAATAAAAAAAGTAATAATATATAATTGTAAAATGTGAACAAGGGTTGGAAACCACTGAAATAAAATGTGAAGTGGGGAAAGAATAAAAGGATGTCAGAGAAGACCCAGTTCAGTTTGGAGCCTGCAAATTCATTACATTAATCTGCTTGGTTGTCTAGTTTTCTTCAAGCAAAGCTCAGTCACTAGAATGTAGGAGAGGAAATACTATATTATAGTGATAGGTGTTGGAGTTTTACAAAAAGAAATGCCAAAAAATTTTTTGAAGAATCGAAACCATTTGTAAAGTAAAAAAAGTTCAGATCATCACAATCACATAGTGATACTATAGGATAAGCAGGTATGAAATGTTTTTGTGGAAAAAATAGCTTATAGCTTTTAATATATTTAACTTGCCTGAAGTTCCAAGAATGATAAACATGTTTTAACAGTCATGTTCAACATGCTCATTTCAAATTTCAGTACAAAACTACAGCTCTAGAACTTTAGATAACATTATACCTGAAATCAGTAGAACCTAGCAGGGTAGGTATATTGACCTTACTCTCAAGACCGCAAGATCTCATCACCTTCTCTATAATATTAAGAATTAGACCCAAAGCTCTGGTTTTATGAATAGCTTTCTTTCTTTGCAATCAGCATTCCCTTGAAGTGCTTATTGTATATTTTAAATAATATTAACATAACAGTTTAAGAAAACATAGCATACGATCACAAAGGGAATAATTACTTGATCAAGAAAAATTTGGAGTTTGTAAGACTCTTTAAGTGACTCTTGAATATGTGCACTGCTTGCTTTTGTCTGATTCAGAGATTTGATCAAATCCGTATTATCCAAAATATTGCCTTGAGATGTGGCAAGTGTCTGCAAAAAAATTAACAAAGTAATATTAACATTATACATAGTAAAATAATAAATTACATAAAACTCATAGTAACTATCATTAACTTGATGTTTATAAGAACTTATGTTATTTTAAAATAATTTCAACATTTTATAGCCTATAAGAATGATACAGGAAATCTTTATACTATATCATCAAAGCATTGCATCTATATTAATTTTATCAATCTTATAGAAAATTACATGTTAAATTATAATGCCCTGCTAGCTTTTAATGCTTTTTGAAATTTTGAGCATGTAAACAAATAATTAGTGAAATAATTCAATATAAAGACAGCATACATTAAAAATTGCATGTCTTGAACATTATTTCTTAAAATTATCCTCTGAGATATCTATTGTTTTTGTTTGAATCTAAATTTGAAGATATATAAGGATATGTCTTTGACACAACCAAAAACATGCTGATTGTACTATTGATTTTAAAAATGTTACTTATACTCATTAAAGAAAAAAACCTAATATAAAAAATATCCTTAATAACTAAATGTTACCTCTAAAAGAGATTCCTCAAGCTTGGCTAACTGTATTTTCTTATCTTCTTCCTGTTGCAATAGTTTTGTTTTCTGTTCCTCTAAATCAGGTTTTTCATGCTGAATAGTCAAAGCCAAAAGCTTTAAAAAAATTAAGTACAAGGTTATTCTAGTGATAAAGTTCAAAGAAAACAAAACAAAATAAAAACTTCCCACAAACAGGCCTTGTATTTGACCTATTAAATACTAATTATGATACTATGTACCTCATTTGAATTTTTCTAGTTAAATATATATATATAAGACATATTCACTATTTTTTCTGACAAAAACTATACAGGTTGATGTTAAATAGTACAGAACAGGCACAAAAATTGCATTATTTAGCATTACAATATAGAATACTTAGTTCTAAAATTAATTACATATGTAAGAACTATCAAAGCTAGAATTTTTTTTTTTGTATTTTTCTGAAGCTGGAAACTGGGGAGGCAGTCAGACATACTCCCACATGCGCCCAACCGGGATTCACCCGGCACACCCACCAGGGGGTGATGCTCTGCCCATCTGGGGCATCACTCTGTCACGACCAGAGCCACTCTAGCGCCTGGGGCAGAGGCCAAGGAGCCATCCCCAGTGCCCGGGCCATCTTTTGCTCCAATGGAGCCTCGGCTGCGGGAGGGGAAGAAAGAGACAGAGAGGAAGGAGAGGGGGAGGGGTGGAGAAGCAGATGGGCGCCTCTCCTATGTGCCCTGGCCGGGAATCAAACCCGGGACTCCTGCACGCCAGGCCGACGCTCTACCACTGAGCCAACCGGCCAGGGCCCAAAGCTAGAATTTTTTAATGGCTAAGCATTCACATAAAGAAATAATAGATATCTTACTTAAAATACTATATCAAAATAACAGTGATATATCACTTCACACCCCCTAGTTTGGCTACAACTAAAAAGACAGTAACAAGTATTGGCAAGAATGTGGAGAAAGTGGAATACTTATTCACTACTGGTATGAAAGTAAAATAGCCACTTTAGAAAAATTTGTTCTTCAAAATGTTATTTTAAGATCAAGTACTCCACTAAAAAAAAAAAGAAAAAGAAATCAATGAATGGTACACTTTAAATGAATGAATTGTATGGTATGCGAATTAAATCTTAATAAAGCTGTTTCTTAAAAAATGCTGTTGGCCCTGGCCAGCTGGCTCAATGGTAGAGCATCAGTCAGCCTGGTATGTGGAATGTCCTCGATTCAATTACCAGTCAGGGCACACAGGAGAACAGCCCGTTTGCTTTTCCACCCCTCCCCCTCTCACTTCTCTCTCTCTTCTCCTTCCCTCCTACAGCCATGGATCAATTAGAGAGAGGAGGCCCAAGGTGCTGAGTATAGCTCCATGGCCTCTGCTTCAGACACTAAAAAATGGCTTCAGTTGCAACGGTGCAAGGGCCCCAGATGGGAAAAGCATCACTCCCTAGTGGGCTTGCCTGGTAGATCCCAGTCAGGGCACATTCAGGAGTGTGTCTCTGCCTCCCCTTCTCTCACTGAATTAAAAAAGAAAAAAATGCTGTGTCCAATTCTTAATTTGAAACTTCTACTTAAGAAATGACAATGGTATTTCATAAAATATATAATTCAAAATCTGCTGAATAAGTATCTTCCTTAGTTATCAAGATGTAAATAGCCACTTTCAACAATTATTATGGATAGTTTTTAGATAAAAGGAGCAATTTCATCAATTAATTCTGCTAATTTTTAAATCACTTGTCAATTTGTTTTATTTATAAGAAGTATCATCAACTAAGTCAAAAGATAATGTTCAGAAAAATGTATGTGGTGAGCTATATGATATGGTAAGCAAAATATTTTAAAGGAAATTTTAAAATTACAATGAAGTAAAGATTGTAGCAGCTATACATGCTATCACATAAATCAAGAGAAAAAGCCATGGCCAGGTGGCTCAGTAGAGAGAGCATCACCCTAATATGCCAAGGTCAAGGGTTCGATCCCCAGTCAGGGCACATATAAGAAGCAACCTATGAGTGCACAATTAAGTAAACAACAAATCAATGCCTCTCTCTCTCTCTCCTCCTTCCTGCTCTCTTTTCACTGCTATCTCAAATCAATAGAAAAAAAAGAGTAAAATCCACTATTGTCAGATGAATAAAAAATAGAATAGTATTCAAAAAGTCATGTTATATCTTTAAAGAGAAAAAAAGAGTAAGTATTATGTAAATGTCTGGACATTTAATTTATTTTGAAATTCATGCAGTTATAACCCATACAAAAGTAAAGTGAATACAAAGATGCGTATGTTCTGGTGGGGGGGAGGGAGCTAAGTGGGAATGAAAGATCCTCAACTAGCTAAATAGGTCAATTAATAAACTTTTCACATTAAAACTTCATGTTTATCATTAAAATAAGTAAAGTAGCTGATCTTAATCTCTATGATCCTTCCATCTCTCGAGTTCTACCATATATAATAGAAATAGACTTAAACTTATACTGAAAGAATCAGCAATTTTATGTGAGCAACAAATGCAGAAGTCTAACACAAAAGATACATGAAATAAACCCAGATCATTTACTTTAACTTGAAAATCTATTTTCAAAAGCTTTTCAAAAGATTAAAGGCTAATCATCTTTTAAATAATAGCTTCCCACTCTAAATAAATAGTAAGTATACAAAACTACAAGAGCTTTCTAAGGTAAATTATGATAAAGGTATACCTGTCCTCGTAATCCACTTCTTGTTGTAGTAAAGTTAACCTCAGTGACAATGGAAGCTGCATCAGGTGGAATAAAGGGATTTGGGTTTCTTGTTGACAAAAAAAGGCGGAATTCTTCATTGTAGTCAATAACTTTGTCCCCTATTTGTACCACATAACGTGGTCCTATTTTTTTAAAATGACATAATTAATTGGCCTGAATATTCTGTATTTTGCTACATGAAATTAAAAACATAATCTTCTCAAGTTTTAAATAGTGTATAATATAAGCTCATCAATAGAGTCAAAAGATAGCAACAATTAGGGTACCAAAAATACTATTAACCAGAATGCTTTATTATTTGGCAATTAGGCAAGCAATTATAAGTAATAAGATGCAATTATAAGTCATTAAGATGACCTTGGGATACTGAAGCATCAAAAGAGTATCTACTTATTTATACTCAATACCGTTCTAATGATAACTATGTTTTATGTTCTGAATTTTTCTGAAATAATAGATTACAGAATACAAAAATTAAAAATTATATACTATTGTCTATTTCAAAATTCATCAGTGATAAAGTATTCATTATATAGTATTGAAGATGTAATACACAGAAACAGAATAAACTGGTAAAAACCTAGGATTATCAACATATGAGTAATTACAAAGTCACCATTAATAACATCAAAAAGGATTTATTCAGACTGCCACCCAGGTAATTTATGACATAATGTTAAACTAAGAAAAATAAAGTTTTGCCTTTTAAAGGAGTACATTCTAAAATTAAAAAAAATGATATTCATTATACAACTTATAAAGAGAAATTAAGCAACAATTATAGCCATAACTTATTTTAAACTAAAATCTAATAATTGATTTTTAAGTACAAAATATGTATCTTCAAAGATTATTTTCAAAGGTTAAGAAAAACATTGGAAGGAATTTTTGAGAACACAAGAATAAATTTTAAAGTTTTACTTAAAATTTTTAAGTTAGTGTGAAAATAATTCACAAGCACTTTGTGATAGAGGAAGTAAAATAGGCAAAAAATATCAAAATTATATTGAACTTTAATCATTATTGGAGAAATACAAATTTAAAAGCCAAATGTAACACTTCTACAATAACTGGAATGATTCAAGAAAACTTATGCAGAACAAATGCATAGAAACCGAACTATCATGACATCCTCCTACTCAAACCTCTAAAAACTAATGACAAGGCAACATTTTATGGCATCCCAAAAAAATGTCACATCACTTACAAGGCGCAAAAACTAAAACAGCAGGTGATTTCTCAACACTAGTGATAGAAGCTAAGAGACAATGGAATAAAACATTAAAGTGCTAAAGAAAATAGCTTAATCCAGAATTCTGACAGATATAAAGAAATATCCTCTAAAAAGAAAAGAAAAAGAAGTTTGTTTCCACTGGGCCTTCACTAAAGAAAATAAAAAAGTAAGTCCTGACAAAAGAAGGCTAACTGAGCAGATAAATGAGCAGATAAATGAAAGAAATACTGGGAGAACTTAGGAACACTAGAGGGTCAGTATCTATAAATCTAGATTTTAAACACAATTGTCATGTGGAGCAGGACAATGTATTATAACAATAATGCAAAGGCAGACAGGGGTAGATAGAGTTCAAGGGCAGTTCTGGCAAAGTGGCAAAGTATTTACTTGCATTAAAATAAGCCAAAGATGTGTATTATTATATGTAAAGTAACCATTAAGAATTTATTTTAAAAATTGATCTAAAAATCAGGTTAATTAGAAACCCATATCCATTATTGAAAAATTATTTATTAAATTACACTACAAATAGTAAGACTGTATGGTAAATAAAATTGCAAAATCAAACCATATACCACTGATGAGGGGCTCACTTTATAAACAGGACCAACAAAAACCTGACAGTAAAAGAATGGAAAAGTTTTACCATGCAAACACTATAACTCCTGAGTCCATACTCAAACACAACATGGAAATGAAAAAACCACGTGGACTGAGTGATCATGAAAAATACTTTTGAAATTTATTATTAGTAAAACTTGAATTATTTGCCAACTACACCAGCCTCTTTCTCCACAGCTGCCACATGGCTAGCTGATCCAGTGTCTTCAGTTATTTACCAGCTGCAGAGTGCCACATGCATTTTGCATGGGCTGAACAACTAGGCATATAGGAATTAGCAAGTAAAAAATAATGAGAAATCGAGGAGGAACTCTACCTGTTTTTTATTTTTTTACCATATGTATTTGAAGAATTTTTGAACAGCCTAAATTTGAGGAGAAAAAGCATGTTCTATTCCCATTACTTATACCTGCTTTTACCTCAGTAGGTAGAAAATCAGTTCACATTGCTTAGATTAAAGACACTGGGAGGTAAGTGAAATTGGACACTGTTTTATGTGGATCTAGGACAACCATCCTCTGTCCCCAAAGGAAATGTATGATGTCAAAATGGCAGTTCACAAGGAACTTAACACTCTGGAAAAGGGCAATCTGAAGCATACTCAAGAACAACAGACTTCAACTAATGTGACATGAAGGTAATCCAACTTTGGGAAAAAGGCAAAAAAAGTAAGGTAGGGCCAAGTCAATTTCCTTTTAATAATTATAAAATAAACAAATTGACTCAAATACTCCTGAACTATCTGGAATAGTGGTTCATAATATGACTCAATCATAATGCGGGATATATCACTTTTCACCAGATCCACCTTCTCAGACCTTGTCAACAGCCATTCTCAGACAGTGCCATAGATACTGCTAAACCTGACACCAATCAGGGGTTTATATTTAATGAGCTCTCAAGGGCCAGAATATAGACTAAGGAGAGTCAAATCTAGATGGCACTAAAGGTTCATTTCCACTCCCCTGCCCTGAAAATATCATAATAAGAGCTAGCTGAACAGATCACAGTCAGCACCAATGAAGAACAGACTGAGACCAGACTGAACTGTGGAAGGTAACTCCAGTTACATAGGCAAAGTCCCACTACTAGCATTCTTTTCGCAACATATCAACCAATGCCGGGCCAGACATTCTGACTTGTGGGATAAAAGGTAATCAACAAACAAGCATGCTTTGCTATTTCTTTGCACTGCCTCATTTTCTCCAATTTTCTATTTAAACCCTGTAGTGGTACCAATGTGTGTGATCTAAGTATGTATATGCATATACATATAAGTACATGTTTATGCATGTGTATGTATACACTTTGCATGATACACTTTGCATTACTTTCTTATTGACAAAGTCTGGGTTTAGATGCCTGTGAAGAAAAGAGGTTAAGCATCAGTCAAGAGACCACCAATCTTAGAAACACCTGCTTGCAAGGTAAGCCCACAACCAGAATCTGGGAATTTGGATTTTGGGAGGATTCTTATCAATCCCACATCACCAGAGTATCGCACTGTGCTTAAACTATTTATGAGTATATAAAAATGGTGGTTTATGGGTGTTGGATGAGTAGCGCAATTTAGAGCATCATTCCAATATGCCAAGGTTATATAGGGTTCGAACTCTGATCAAGGCACATAAAAAGCAACCAATGAATGCATAAATAGGTAGAATAAAAAATTGATGTTTATTTCTCTCTCTCTCTCCCCCTTTTCCTCTTTCTCTCTCTCATTCTCCCTCTTTCCCTCTTCTTCTCTACCAAAAATCAATCAATAAAAAAAAATTTTTAAAGTGGTTTATAATGAATACCTACTTTGCTCAGGGGAGTCTGGAAATTTGCTATGTGCCAGGAAGAATGTGTTTACAGAATCAGCCTCTAGTAAAAACTCTGGGCGCTGAGTCTCTAGTAAAGTTTCCTTGGTAGAGAACATTTCATAAGTGTTGTCACAACTCAATGCTGGGGAATTCAGCACATCCTCCATGACTCCAATGGAGAAAGACCCTTGGAAGCTTGCACCTGGTTTCTTGACTCCTGACTTCACATTATGTGCCTTTTCTCTCTGCTGGCCTTGCTTTTAATCCTTTCCCTGGAATAAATTTTAGCTATTACTGTAACTATGCTGGGTCCTGTGAGTCTTTCTAATAAAACACTGTGACAAGGAAGAGTCTTGGAGACCCCCCAACACAGTGACTCTTCAAAAAAGTCACCTCAAAACTGTGTTTACTTGCTGTTACTATTAGATTCTAATGACATTACCATCACTCCCCCCAAAATGTTTTTGTTTCCTGAGATTCAGTGGCAAGACAAAAAAAAAGTCAGTTATGAAGTTAATTACTTTGAAAATTTTTAAAATAATTACTGTCTAAAGTCTGTCCAATACTTACCTTGAGCAACCAGATCTCGTCTCAATAATGGATAAAGAACAGGTTCTACACCATCCACCTCTTGTATGATAAGGGTTTTCCCAAAACGTACTGCCAGCTCAAGAGCTGTAATAAAGTTATTATCCTAAGAGAAAAAAATGCAAATTAATTTCTTTATTTCCTTAATCTTTAAAAAAAAGCCATACAGATAAATAAAAATATAAACAGGAACATTATAAATATTTAAAAATTTGATATGCATGTTAGCAATTCAAATGATTTATGATTGCTTTCTAGTTATAAGTATTTGGCAATGAATCGTTTTAGTTGAATAAATTATCAAATAAATTTCGTAAATAATTTAAACAAACATATAAGAAAAATAAGGATTTTTACATTAACAATAAAAATCCTTTTTTCAATCTTCCATTACAATTAAAAATTGATGCAGAAACAATTTTTCAAATTCTATATACACTAAGTTACTGATCCAACTTTGGATCAGTAGTTATAATCAACTTTATAATCAAAAGTTACTGATGAACTACTTTGATTATATTCAAAATCAAACACTGGCTGGAAGAAGAAAAGATGATAAATATAGTAAACTTTTCTTTATGTAGTAGGCCTAATCATGATGAAATGAACCTTTAGACAAAATTCTATAACCATGCAAAAATTTCCAAGCTTTATGGCTAGGAAAGAGCAGTTTCAAATACCACTCTAGACCTCCAACTGTGGTTAAAATAAATATCTGAAGTAATAATTATTTAAGATATCCTACTGCATAGCTTTGACATTAAAGTATTATATGTATTATTGAATTTACAATCATTCTTAGCACAAATGAAGTAAATATCCCCATTTGATAAGTGAAATACATTTTAAAGAGGTAATTTTTCAAACACCTGAAGAATAGTTATGAAAATTAATCATACACTAGGCCTTTCTTAAAATAATAATAATAACCTGGCTAAGAATAATTTCCTTGCAAACATAAACTTAAATATGACAGTGATAAGTCACAACCCAAAAGAATATGATTAAATTTCATTGACAATATGTCAAATCTTAGGACACATCAAAGATATTTTTGGTGAGTTACACAAGCAAGAAATTATAAGAGACACTGAGAGAAACAGCAAGCATACAAAAAGCCTAGGGGGCTTTCTCAAAGCCAAATTATTAACTCTTATTTCTATAAGATCTTATACTTGCGCCTTCAATCACAATTTAGTGTAAATGCTCATTACTTGTTTCTCTAACCTATCAGACTGTCATCTCCACAAGGGCTGGAACTGTGACTATTTTACTCTCCATTAAATTCCCAGGACTTAAATCAATGCCCTGCACTTACAAAGATACAAACAAATATTCTTATCTAATTTTACAAACTAGAAAACTGAAGCTAAGAGAGTTACATTTCTTTCCCCATGTCCCATAGCAAGTAAGTTAATAGGACTCAGCTCAAAAAATGTTATCTGATTACAAACACAGAGTTCTTTTCTAACATGCCATTACCTAAGATATAAGTTATACACACCTGCTGGTTAATAACTTCCAATCGTGAATCTTTCAAATGTGTTTTTAACCATTCTGTAGCTTGGGAGGAAGGGTCTATAAGAAATGGGCATACTCGACTCTAGTTCAAAAAGAAATTATAAGCTTTTATTAAATGGAAATAATTTCCTAAAATCTATTAATCAATTAGAGTTAGTTTTTCTTTTAGGCTTTGGATAATATAAATATACAACCATGAGGAAGAATTAAAGGCACAGTTTTTAGCTTCATGAGAGGACACATTAATAAATTTTAGAGTGATCAGTAATTAATATTAGGTAATTAAATTTAACCACAGTAAAGTAAGCATAGTCTTATTTACTACACAGTAACAATGTTATAAAGCAGTACATAGTTCATATTATGAAAGAAGTGTCCTAGAAGAAAAAAATCACAGTTTATAATTTAAGACTTAATAACCTAGGAATTAAATACATTACAGAATACCCAGCACTAATTAAACTCTGAAACAAACAGAAAGTTAGAAATGAGTGAAAGTGCCCAATGCTCAGTGCTACTTAGCAGTTGAAAGGAAGCCAACTATACACACACACACACACACACACACACACACACGTACATATATGTATACATAGATATGTATTTATATATATAAATGATCAATTTATATATGGATAAATATATAGTAAATTTAAAACTCATCTAATAATCATTGTTACCTAGTATATCGGCGTTAGATAACAATAGCTGACCTAACTTTTCTTAAATGTTCACATTCGAAAATTGTAATATAGTTGTGTGCTATAGGGATAACAGTAAAGTCAAACAAAAACTTAGAACTGAGATGAGAGCAAGATGTTTTCAGTAACATATCAAGGAGGTGGGTAATGGGGACCATGTGCCCCAGGGACAAAGAGAATTTTACTAGCAACTTTGTTTAAAATCACCAGCATGTAGTGATAACGAAGAGCGGATTGAGTTTAGAACAGCTCTATCATTGTTTTAAAATTCTCTCCAGATGATACACCCGCTTTCTGCTTACACCCAGAATGGACTGCTCCCAGCCCAGTTCCCTTGGTGTCACCACTGTGGGATCTTCACCCAGAATCTGTTACGAAAAGATTCACTTACTACTCCATCATATAAATCTGCTATTCCCATAAAATGAGAGCGTTAGCAAAGATCCTCTTAAGTATGAAACATATTATAGCTAGGTTTTAGATCTTTTTTATGTTAGCATTCAATGGCAAACATTTCACCAGTTAACGAGATTTTGTCTATCCATGGAAATAAATATTTTAATTTTTTTAAAAAGTTCTTACCCATGATTTCAAACCAATGATCTGATGCAGTTAAAAAAAAAAAGAAGATAAAATTTCATGTTTTTAGTGCAGAAAATAGTCTTAAGAATTTGAAAGAGTATGTATAAGTTCATAAGTTTGCATTCATTTATACTTCTACAGAGAGATTTAGATAAAATCTCTAAGGCATATTTTAGGTCTGTGTTTCATAATTAACAGTGTTAACAAATTATAGTAGATCCAAAAATGCCAAACTTTTATTCATTCAGCTACCATATGTTGCACACCACCACAGGAAGAAAGTGTGAGCGATGAGAACTTAACAAGATACATCCCATTACACTTAATGACGTCACATCCAATAAAGAATCAAAATAAAAACTTTGTAATGAAAAAGTATACAATATTCTAAAGAATCACAGGTGAAGTTAGGAGAAGCTGCTAGAAAGCAATTCAAGTCAAACTAGAAAGAGAAATTGGACTTAGTATGGCGAAGAGGTGAAAAACATTTCAGGCAAATACGACAGTACGATGGAGAGAGGATAAAGAGCCTGCGCACATTTGGAAAACTAACAGTAGTTTGGCACACTGGAGTAAAAAGAAATGCAGGCAGAGATGCTGTATATCAAAATGGCAGGAGTAATCACAGCCTTTCTGATCACAAAGAACTTTTCATGTCATTTTTAAGGATAATGAAATTTTTATACTTCAGGGAATTGAAAGTACTTAAATATATTAACCTAGGGACTATCATGATCAGATTAACAATTAGAACTATCACTACAACATCAGTAAAGGAAGTGATACTGAGGGCAACGGACTAACTGGTCTAATAATGTATTTATCCAGGTACAAAATAATGACGACCTAAATGAAGCCACTGGCAGTGGATGTGGTTAGAACACAACAAAACCATTACATCCTTGAAAACAGATTTACAAGACTCGTTGAATAAGTAACTAAATATAAATTTCAGTGAGAATACATTGCAGATTTTCAGCTTTCATTACTGTGCCAAGATTGTGACATCTGCACCAGTAGGAAATAAGTGAGAAGCAGTTTATAGGGAGTAGAGGAGGAAGAGAAAAATTACTAGAGTGGCTAGCATCTTTTCTACTCACTGTATTTCTGATGAGATTATCAATCATCTAGCACTACACTCAAGGGGCGAGCAAGTGACTCAAGCTACCAATTAGAAACCTTTTGAGGTGATGACAAATGTACTAAGGGACAAGAAGGGAAGAGAGCAGAAGGTGAAGACATATCTTTAGTCTGGAAACATACATTCTGATAATGGAAGTCTAAAGTCACCAATAATGATCCTTAACCAGGGTTGAGAGAATCTGAGAATGAATCCAGGTCTTCAAATGGAGACCAAGAGTGATGTCCTGGTAAAACCATTTGAATCCTAAAACCAGTCCCAATTTTCTGAACACCTCAGTTCTTTAAATGCATCAGTTCCTTTTCTCTTTCTTTTTTTTTTGCTTAAATGTCCTGTACTTGATCACTTAAAGATTCTCCACTAAAACAATACTAATATAATAATAATGATGATGATGATGATGATGATGCTTAATAAAGAGACAGAGCTTGAAATAGCTAGAAAGGGAGCTCCAGATAATATTCTTGGAAGGAGGGGAGATTGGACATAAGATATTTATGAAAGAGATTATTTTAAAATATCTAGGATATTCTATACTATTATTTTTATTTTTAACACCTGTGAGAGAATAGAAACATTTTATAAATAAAACTAAGATGAGCTAAGAATTACATAATAGGAATAATGCAGAATTAATAAAGTAAACATATACAGAAACATACATGTGCACAGGTATGAGAGGCAGTTTTATAGCACAGACTGGGTAGATGGCAGAGTTTGAATCTTAGCTCTACCATTTGACAGCTATGTGACCTTGGACAGCCTTAACCCTTCTCTGCTTTAATTCCTGTATCTACAAGATAAGGCTGATCTGAAAATTCAATGAGTTAAGTATTTAAGTGTTTTACCTGTAAAAATTCTTAAATAATAATATATGCACAACACAGTAAGTACTACATGTATTATTATTATTTATTTATGATTTATTTGGATAAAAAACACAATTCCTATGTAATTTACCTTCATAATTTCATATTCTTTAGGCTAATACTAAATTAGTTTGCATTTCCTCATCATATATTGAATGGCAAGAAGGAAAAATAATCTCAGAAATTCTAAGTGGTTTAAAAAAATTAATTTGAAATGGAACTTATATATCAATATATCTCTTCCCAAGAAAAATAATGCTGCAAGATTAAAAAAACAACAACGTAATACTATACAGTGATATTTAAATTAATCATATTCCATCTTCTTTCACTCACACTTTTCTATAGTTTCTAATCACCTTATACTCTCTCCATTCTCCACTGAATCCCACAGAACTAAAAATGTCATATAATTATAACTATATTACTAAAACCAGGACACTTTTAAGAGTAAAAGGAAAACTATTAATAATTATATCACAACAATATGCATAAGTCATAGCAATCCAGGACATGTGGTCATCATGACCAAGCTCTTTCCCTGCTCTTCAAGGACATAGGTCACATAAGCTTTCACCTATTCTAATAAAACTAATTCTTGTTACAAGGCCAGTGATGGATGATTATTTGGTTATTTCCTCTCACAGACAATACATGCACTTCAATATTTAGCTTAACACAAATATCAGACTTTGAAGCATCTTTGTAAGACAAATAAAGGAATAATTTTGACACAATAGGCTTTTCCTAGCACCAATACATGGGTGACTACTGCCTTAAATGTGGGAAAGCCTCCACCGAGAGGGAGACTCAGAGAAGCTCTAGTAGAGTTACCAAGGAGATGTGATATGTGGTTCAAAAAAAAATATTCATTACATTTAGCCTTTTCTTCTCAGAGAAGACTTCACAGAAATCCAATTTGTATACTTAGAGATCTAATTTCACATACACCATGTGGTGATGTGAATAAGATGTTAACGATATGTGCTATTCGATCACACCCTGAACCATAATAGCTTATTCTAAATCTAGTATACTTCATAATTGAGACACAGCGTTGACTATAATGGCAAAATCATTTCAACAAAATAATTAATTATCCTAACAAATTTTCCAAATGGTTTTTGGTTTGATATATAAATGCATATAACTATCTCTAAGAAATCTGGAAATATTAAATATAAATCTAACCTTATTAAAATTAACTTCAAAAACAATTTCTCTTATATTTACATTTATAGATAAATCAGAATACAAAAGTAATTTTATAAGAAAAATTAAATTATCCTCAGTAAAAATAAATTGTGATAAATATGTTATCTAAAAGCTCATTACTATTGCCAAATTACTTACAAAATAAAAAAAAGAAGAATATTTATATGGTGTTTTTTAAATCTGGAAATGATTGCTTTCTTATATTATTGAAAAAGAAATATGAGTTGATTATAAATTCTTGGAGAAGGAATAAAGCATAAAAATCACATAGTTTATAATGATATAATGAATTTATTTACATATACATTTAGAATTCCAGATCTGTGATTCTAGTGTGAAAAATAAAAGATGTTAAAAAATAAATTATAGAACAAGTCAAACCAAATTAAAAGAAGACAAAACTACTTAATCTTTGATCAGCAACTTATCTACTGGTAAGATACCAGTGTAATAAACCAAAATATATCAGCTGATTAATAAGACTAATCAAACTAAATTATCCAGGAATGAACATACACATCTAAAATACTATACCTATGTTACCTAAAGAGGAGCATTTAGTGTTCATGTTTTCTTTGAGACTTTGGAATTATGGAATAAGGAAATGTGTGGGGACAGAGAGAAGGGTTTGCAGAGAGGAAAGAGAAAATGGATATTATGAAATATAAACTTTTAAGATAGAAAGAAGAGGGAAGAAATCATATTTTTCAAGGGAAAAAAATATCTTCCAAGCTCTAGAACAGAATGGTAAACTAAGTTGATGGTAAAAATCAAACTTCATTCAAAGAAATGACCTGTTTGTGTACATGATTAAAATGTTTTTCACATTCGCTGCTAATAAGGTTATAATAATTTCAAGTTTAAATGATTTTTGAAAAACACACACTACGTGAAAGGACAATTTTCCAAAATATGCATATGGTCATATCTAATGTATAAGCCAAAACTTATTTCATTCACTTTGTATAACTTTATTTTATAAAACAAAATAAAAACATAAAATCAAACATGCTAGATGAAGAAACTATACAACCATTATTACTAAAATATTTCTATTATTAGGGAGTGCAATTTAGAATATTTTGTCAACAAAATAAAGCCACTACAATAAAAAATGATTATACTAAAAATTATAGATTCACAACCTGAATTATAAATGGACTTCCATTAACAAAATATTTTCACTTTTATGTAAATAGGAGAAGAATGGGAAAGCCAAAGAAATTAAAGAAGGTACTTCCTGGAGCAACATTCAAAAGAAATTCTTATAATGAAAAACCTAAAATTGATTAATTACCTGTAAGATAACTATAGCATTCTCTATGGAAAGGTCATCTGATGGTAGGCCTTCACTTTTCCAAATTAACTGCTCACTTTCTGTACAAAGAAATCTCCTCAGATCAAATTCTGTCAAATTAAAGATATCAGTAATACTTCAGTATAACATTGCAAGATTTTGCAATGACAAGAGGATATAACTAATTAAAATATACTCAAATAAAACATCATAACCACCTTAAATATTAAATCCACTCTTCCCTATTTAGTATAAGAAGCTAAAGAGAAAATAAGTTTACAAAAAAAAGTGCAAAAATTGGAACTTAGTTAATTTACATATTATCTATTAAATAAATGTTTCACAACTATAATAATTTGTGAAAAGTATAAAATTCACTAGTAATTTTGCAGTTCCTGAATCTCAAGATATAAAATTACTGTAAAAAATTAAAGTAATAAGCCTGGCTGGTTGGCTCAGTGGTAGAGTATCAACCTGGTGTGTGGATATCCTGCATTCGATTCCCAGTCAAGGCACACAGGAGACGTGCCGTCTGCTTCTCCACTGTTCCCCCTCTCGTTTCTCTCTCTCTCAGTCTTTCCCTTTCTCTTCCCCTTCAGCAGCTTGGCTCGATTGGAGCGAGCTGGCCCAGGCACAGAGGATGGCTCCATAGCCTCCACCTCAGGTGCTACAAAGAGCTCGATTGCTGAGCAATGGAGCAACGCCCCAGATGGGCAGAGCATCGACCCCTAATGATCTTGCTGGGTGGATCCCGGTTGGGGCTCATGCAGAAATCTGTCTCTCTGCCTCCCTCTTCTCATTGAATAGTAAAAAAAAAAATTAAAGCAATAAAATATTTAACTGCATAATGCAATATCAAAAATAATTCATTGGTCTCAGTTTCATAGAGTTATTTTATGAACAGAAGAATCATTATCACAAAACAAGTCTCGGAACATATTTAGAATTCAACAAATTTAAAATAGCTCTGGTATGTTTTAACTTACAGAAAATTTTTATCATTTAAAAAAAGTAAAATGACAAAAAAAGATACATATTATATTGAAATTTCAATTTATGAATAACTAAATACTAACTTTCAAGGTAAGTTGCCTTGGTCCATTCTTCCAAACAGGTCTTTCTCAGATCCTCAGGAGCCGCAGAAAGATACGTAATAAAAGCAGCAGCTAGTTGAGCTCTTTTAGGAAGGGTAGCTAACTCCTCTGCTATCTCTGCAACCTGGAAAATCAAGAGAGAGAAAGAGTGATGTGTGGATACATTTTAATATGGAAAAAATAACAACTGCATAAATTAGAGTTCTGACTATAAAAAAAATCATTCATAGGTTAAAAATAATAATCCCTATCTTGAATTCAATTGTCAAAATGTAAAAATATCAACAGGACCTTTGATCCTGCCAAATTAAACAAATGTAAGAAACCCCAATATATTTGCAAAGATATGTATTTTGTCATTGAAAGTTCCTAATGATTTTAACAAAAGCAGAACTTTTATCCCATAGTTAAAAATGTACTGTCAATCAGCATCACTTCATAAAATACAATTAAGATACAGAGAACATGAACAAAGGCATAAAACAAATCATTGAGACCCATCAGTTAAAAGCATAGTGAGGCTAGCACATATACTTGAGCAGAAAGAGTAGTAATACAAAAGAAATGAAAAAGAGGAGAGTGATTGGAGGGCGAAACATTGTGAAAGGTCTCCCATTCCCTGTGAAGGAACTTATATTTTAACCTATGGTAATAATGAGCCACTGAAAGTGTTTAAACAGGGCAGTGAGTGATGTTGTAGACTACGTTTTAAAAAGATAATTAAACTGACAAATACAAAATGAACCAATGAAAGGGTCAGAGTAGAGTGAGCTATGCTGGGAGATTCAGGATCAAAAAAGAAAAGAATTGGCATTAAGGATGAAAGACAAATAAGAGAGATATTTGCAAATGGATTAGGACAAGTAAACAAAGAAGAATTTAAGACAACCACACATTTTTCATTTTGATGCCTACAAGAAAGAAGCCTATGAAAGATAAGAAATAAAAGAGAGGTGGGATAAGAAAATCAGTTAATTTAGACATGTTTGACTTTGCAAGACATTTAAATGCAAATATCTAAAGTATAGTTGGAAATACAAATTTAAAACTCAGCAGTCCAGAAATACAGCTCTGGTCAGCATCATAATATAGGTGACATTCTTCTGGATGAAATAACCCCTGAATAGCTGCAAAGAAAGGAGTTGAGGGAGGAATACTGAGGCCAATCAGACATTGGATGAGCAGATGAGGAAAATGTGGTGAGGTAAGGAATCCAACTTGTTAATGAAAAACAAACAAACAAAAACAAGAGATAACACTTTAATAGAGCATGTCAAGAAGAAATAAATGGCTAACAGTGTCAAATCCTAAGATTAGTGTCCTGGTAAAGGTAGGTTGAAAATATCTCTAAAGAATACTCCATTTTCCAGCATTGTTTTTCATCCCCGCCTTTCCCCTCAGTCACTTAAATGAAAAAGTGGAAAAGGCTACTTCATCTAAAATCCATTTATATAATGATTTGTTGCTTAAAGATTAATTCACATAACAGCCGTTAATATTTAAATCATTTACGCAAAGCCAACTGAAGTTAATGGATATTTCTCTCCATTTTATTCTTTTAACAAATACATTATATTATAGAATCCTGTATTTTAAAGAAAGCTTTTTTATGATCTTTCTCTCTCAAACAAACCTGTGCATTCCATCTCTTGTGTTCTCTGTCAAGCTGATTAATTAAGACTTCTGCAGCTTTAATTGTCTCTTGTGCTTTTCTTAATTCAGTTTCAAGTTTGGCAGCCTCTGAAGTCCTGTTCTGAAATCTATGAAAACATTAAAGAAAAATAAATTTAAGCGAGATTTGATTAAATTAGCCATGGGCAGTAAAGTGAACTTTTATATGAGAATTTCATTAATAATAATATAATATTTGTGTTCAAAATATCATTAATAGAACAGGCACATATACCAATATATGTTTTTGTGTGTGTGTAGAATTCTCACAGGGTGTTCATCTACGGTACAAATTTCTCCACATGACATTCAAAACCCTGTCATTAAATTGATCCAATTAATATTTTCAGTGTTGTTTCCTTCTATTTCAGCCCAGCAAAACTATATGTAAACACTTGAGTATTTATTCTCAGAAACTGTACCATCCTTCATCTGCTGTGCCCTTCCTCAGTATGTTCCATTTGCCTTGCTTATCCCTACCTCACTCCTCACTCTCATCCTTTTAAATACCTAGTTATCAAAAATATAAGGATTAAGCAAACAAACAAACAAACAAAAAAACCCTCACAGACACAGACAGCAGTATGGTGATTACCAGAGGGAAAGGGGGAGGAGAGAAGTAGAGGAAGGTATGGGGGATAAATTGTGATGGACAGACACTTGACTTGGGGTGGTAAACACAGTGCAATGAACAAATGATTTGTAGAACTGTACACCTGACACCTATATAATTTTACTAATCAATGTCACTCCAATAAATCCAATTAAAATTAATGTAAAAATTAAATTTAAAAACTATATAAATAAAAATTTTAAATTCACCTCAAATATGCAGTCCATTATATATATTCTCTCCCTATATGCCCATTCACCAAAGTTTTTTTTTTATTCATATTTTTTCTGAAGCGAGAAGTGGGGAGGCAGACAGACAGACTCCCACATGTGCCACAGTGGGATCCACCCAGCATGCCCATCAGAGGGCGATGTCTGCCCATCTGGGGTGTTGCTTCATTGCAACTGGAACTATTCCAGCGCCTGAGGCAGAGGCCATGGAGCCATCCTCAGCGCCTGGTCCAATTTTGCTCCAGTGTAGCCTTGGCTGTGGGAGGGGAAGAGACACACAGAGAGAAAGGAAAAGGGGAAGGGTTGAGAAGCAGATGGGTGTTTCCCTGTGTGCCCTGACCAAGAATCAAACCCAGGACTTCAACATGCCAGGCTGATGCTCTACCACTGAGCCAACTGCTAGGGCCTCATTTACCAAAATTTATAACTCTTTTTGAATCATTTTCCTTAAAAAAATACCTGTAAAAATTTATTGTTTTATTAAATATAATAGTAATACCCCACATGATTACTTAGTACTTCAATAAGTACATAAGAGCCGACAAAATTCCTAGGATGTGAAAACATATCCAAACAGATTACTACAGGTCTCACCAATAATTAGTGCATGATCTAAATATTCATATATGGGTGTGTCTGATACTAACTTCTATAAAATTTACAGTACAATTTATTGCCTCTGAAGAACTCTTCCAAAAACATTGTTAATACTGTATAGTGATTAAAAACAGGAACTTTATGGAGTTAAGACAAAGCTAGACCCCAATGCTAGCTTAATCATTTACTAGCTGCTCAACTTAGGCAAAAATAGCCTTTCTAATCTTCAGCTTCCTAATATGCAAAATGAAAGAATATCAACCTTTCAGTATTGTTTTTTAAGTTCTAAAAAATAAATATGCAAAGTGCCTAGTACAACATTTGACATATATATAATTCAACTACGCAATAAATACTGGACACACATAAAACAGAAAGCAAAGGATAACACATTATATTTAATCACACACAGTAGTCTCCTCTCCCCTGCAGTTTTGCTTTCTACAGATTCAGTTACCTGCCACCAATCATACTAGAAAACATTTAAATGAAAAATTCCAGAAATAATTCATATGTTTTAAATAGCGAGCCATTCTGAATAGTCTGAAGATATTTCAGGCTATCCAGCTGTGTCATGCCTGGAAAGTCAACCATCCCTTTCTCCAGTATCTCAACACTCTATATGCTACCCACAGTCATAAGATAGACTAACAGGTATCAGAATGCTGTGTTCAAATAACACTTATTTTACTAAATACGGCCCCAAAGCACAGATGTAGTGATGCTAGCAGGACGGATATGCCAAAGAGAAACTAAAGTGCTCTGTTTAAGTGAAAATGTGTAAGTTCTTAAATTATTAGTAAGAAAAGAAAAAAAAGTTGTATGCTGAGTTTGCTAAGATCTATAGTATGAATGAATCTTCTATCCATGAAATTGTAAAAAGGAGAAAAAAATTCATACTGGTTTTGCTATTGCACTTCAAACGACAAAATTATGCATAAATTTGGGGTAGGAGACATAAACAGAAAATGTGTCGTGATTGATGTTACCCCAGGAAGCAATGTGTAAATGTGAAGACTTCAACAAGGGATCCCCTGAACCCAGTGACCACATTCACATAACTTTTATTATGAAATAGTTATAATTGTTTTATTTTATTATTTATTGTTAATACTTATTGTACCAAATTCATAAATTAAATTTCATCATATGTACATATAAATATATATATGAAAAAACACAGTATAAACAGGCTTTGTTCTATCCACAGTTTCAGGCATCAAGAGGGTATATTGAAACGTATCCCCTGCACATAAGTGGGGACTACTATATTCTCAATTTTTAAATCTTTATTCTTAAAGAAAAAAATTCCCACATTTATAATAATTCCCATACTGTTTTTATCCTACATTAAATATCAATCACAAAACCCAGAGGTACATGAAAGATTTTAAGATTAATAATATTCATAAATGATCCTTAAATTCAAGTCCAACATTTGCACATGGAATATATTTTCAATACCAAAAACACAAAGTTAAAGTAATAGATTGTTTTTCATGTGATCATACATCCTCGAGATGATTATAGAATAGCATCATCTGAAATAAGGGAGTCTAAATTATAAAAGTCAAATCAATAAAGAAACAGGAATACCAAATGCAAATGCACTCAGCATAAACTAATTACATTTGATTCATCTTGCTCAATTTTCCAATGCTTGGAAATAAATACATATTGTGTGATAACTATACCAATGAAAATTTAAAATATTTTTGTTCTTATCATAGAAACTTAAAGAAAATACTCTATTACTTTATACCTTTCCCAATTTTAGAATGATAAATAACAAGAAGTGAAAATAGTAATTATAACTAAGATTTTCAAAATTAAAAAAGTAATTGAGATATGTTTTCAAATACCCAAAATACACTTTAAAACTTAACTTACTTCTCTTTGAGTTCTGATACTTTTTGACCAACAGAATTAAGAAGCTCTTCTAGTTTCCTTTTTCTGTCTTCAGTTTTCTTTAAATTTCTAAAATATAATTCAATTTTATAAGTCATTCTATTTTAGATATCAACAAATACAGCAATAGCACTTTCAAATGTAATCTTGTAATAAATAAGTGAAAATAAAATAGTCATTAATTCAGTAGTCATAACTTTACTTAGAATTTCATTTGAAAAGCAATGCTCAAAGTAAAAACATATTTTCTGACTTAACTATACCACTTCTAGGAGTCTGTATTTAAAAACGCTTGTGTGTTCAGATTACTAGAATAAAATGGTAAACATAGTCATTTATCTTCTCTCCCTTCTTAAACTCTACCAAATAAAACCAAGGGAATAAAAAATATATAAATGAACATGAAGAAAGATAATGAAGGAGAAAAATATTACAAAATAGAAATTTAATAAAATTTTGAAAGATGATAATATACAAGAATGCAAAAGATCAAAAGTTAAACAGTTTCAGAAAGAGAAGCTAGAAAAACTTTAAAATGACATGTAGACAACAGGTACCTCTGAAGATATAATAGAGCTAAATATGGAGGACTGCTTAATAGTAGATATAATATAGAGTTTTACTCAGATTGCCTCCCCGAACTGTGTTCTTAACACAATCCAGAAAGTTAAGCTCATACCCTCCCATTACCTCCGTGCACCCCTACTCACACCCTAGATGGAAGCTATGAGGATTCCTCTGAAGAAATGACTGACCTCTTCCCTCCAAAATACTCACAAGCATTAAGAGGTAGCTATCAAATGGCCAGGCCAAATTGGTGCATATTGCTGGGCAATTGAATGAAGTCTCCTGGAGGGCTTGTCAAAACACAGACTGCAAGGCTCCCATCCCCCGCCGTGTATCTGATTCACTAAGTATGACTGAAGTTCAAAAATGTGTACTTCCCCCACCCCTCAAGTAAGAAGCAGTGGGGAGGCAGACAGACTCCTGTATGAGCCCAACTGGGACTGCCCAGCAAGCCCCACTAGGGGGCGATGCTCTGCCCATCTGGGCTATTGCTCTGCTGCAATCAGAGTCATTCTAGCGCCTGAGGTGGAGACCATGGAGCCATCCTCAGCACAAGGGGCCAACTGTGCTCCAATGGAGCCTCAGCTGTGGAGGGGAAGAAAGAGTTAAGAGAAAAAGGAGAGGGGGAAGGGTGGAGAAGCAGATGTGCACTTCTCCCGTGTGCCCTGGTCAGGAATCACCTGGGACTCCTGCACACCAGGCTGACGCTCTATCACTGAGCCAACCGGCCAGGGACAAAAATGTGTACTTTCAATAAGTTCCCAGTCTTTGAGAACCATTATAACAGAATAAGGCTTCAAAATGTTCAGATTAAACTACTTCTAGCCCAGTATTTTAAAACCAGCCTCAGTTTTGATCACATAATGATATGCTATAAGTAATTTAACACATTGAAAGACATCAAATATTTTTTATCCCATTTATCCTTTCTTAGGAAGCTAATGCGGAGGAGGTGCTCTAGAAAAATGAAGGACTAAACTAAGAAAGAGAAAGGCAGGAGCCCATAATAAAAGAATACAATCAGAAAAGAGACAAAGGTTATCCCCAGGAAAATGGTGAAAAGAAGTCTCAATGGCTGTAAGCAGCAGGCCCAGGGAAGAACTAATCCACATCGAAACAGAAGAACAAAAGGCTCTAGTATGGGTTATGCTAAGAAAAAATAAACAGAACACATAATTCTAAATATATTTTCAGGTCTGACAGGAAGTCCAGGAATAAATATGTGATATATAAACAGCAAAAAGTAATCAATTGAAAAAAATCAGGCAATTATTAATATTAAGAATAACAAAGAGGTATACAAGGAAAGAAATATACTTGTTAAATATTTCTCAGCTGTGGAAAATATATGGTTAAAATAATGAAAAAATTAACACGATTAATTTTACAAAATTACATTAAGAAAATTAAGAAGTTTAGGGGGCTAAAAATCTTCCTTGTCTAGATAAAAATAGATAATGCAAATAACTGAACAACCATGAGCACAACATGCCTCTGAGTCTGCATCAGAACAAATGTAGTTTATTGAGATAAACTACAATGCAGACCTAGTAGCAATAGCAAATTGAGACTTTTTAAGTCCCAGAAATAAATGATTAAATTTTCCCCCTACCTGCCCAGATAATGTTTCTCTATAAAATACATACTAGCCCTGGCCAGTAGTTCAGTGGATAAGAGTGTCGGCCTGGTGTGTGTACGTCCCTGTTTTAATTTCTGGTCCAGACACACAGAAGTGACCATCACCACTCTTTCCCTGCTCCACCTCTTCCCCTACCACAGCCAGTGTCTTGACTGATTCGAGCATGGCCCCAGGTGCTGAAAATGGCTCCAATGGAGTGCATCAGTCTTAAGTGCTAAAAATAGCTTGGTACTCAAGCATTGGTCCAAGATAGGGTTGTTGGGTGAATCTCAGTCAGGGTACATGCAGGAGTCTCACTATCTCCCTTTCTCTTACCTAAAAAATTAATTAACTAATTAAAATAATAAAAAATAAATAAAATACATACTAAACATTTTCTAAACCTTAGAAGGCAAAAACAAACAAATCTCCTACTAAATGTCTAAAACCTTCTTTCTTAGATATAGACAAGAAATTCTAAAAAAAATTCCTACTTATATAACTAAGTCATCAAATTGATGAAAATAAATGTTAGAGTTGTCTATATTCTATATGTCACTTACGATTCTAATTCTGCCTGTTCAGTTTCCAAAGGCTGAATTCGTTCCAAGACATGGGAATACTGCACATTGGCTCTGACCCAGGCAGCCAGAGGAGCAGCTGCAGTACTGGCACGCTTAGCATTCTGGAAAACACATCAGAAGTTGCCCAGCATCTTAACTTCAAATAAAAGCAGTTAATTCTAGTATATTTTACTTAAGCATTTATTTCATAAATCACCCCTCAAAATAAAGGTTTTGTTATACAGCTAAAATAAAAACAAAATGAATTGCTATTTTGATTAAGGTACCACACTTTTCACTCCATAAGACACACTTGTCCCCCCTAAAGTGGAGGGGAAATGCCCATGCTGCTTATGGAGTAAAAATATGGTACTTTATTAAATATTTTAACACACCATTTGGTTCAGAATTTTTTTTTCTTATTTTCCTCCTTAAAACTCTAGGTGTGTCTTATGGTCAGGTGCATCTTATGGAGTGAAAAATACAGTACTTCTTAGTTTTTGCTTCAAAATCTTTTTGAACCTCATACAGTCTTTAATATAATGATGTTTTATTGATATAGTAAGTACTCTGTCACATTTATAATGAATGTATGTCTGTCCATAACAATGTTCAAGCATTAATTCTTTCTCTTCTACACATAGGATACACTTTATTAAATAAAAACATATTTAAACCATTGTTATTAGCATCAAAGAAGATGTACATAACATTTTGAATAAGGGCTCTAAAAAATACCAGAATCATGGAATTTACACTATTCACTGAAACTAAACATAGTATCCTAACACAGGTACCTGTTTTGATATGCCATGTACACAGGAAGAAAGAAAAGCACACCAGGGAAGTTGGAACTTAAGACACAACAGACTGGTAAGCTACCACTGAGAACAGACAGGAATATTCAAAAATCACTTATGATAATAAATATGCACCAATTGCCTCCATCCTGGATTCCAGCTTACCAAATTCTGCTGGTGAAAGCTTACTACCTATAGTACGTAGAGTTTATTTCTTTTGAACTTACAGTTGTTAGACAACCTAAGCTTTGATAATGATAAGTCATCACTTTTTAATAAGCAGGATATTATATAGTATGGAAAGAGAATTTATGGCATAACTCTTAAAAATTACCTTTGGATCAAAAGATCCTTTATTTTTATAAAGAAGTTCTTCAACACTCTCTCTTATTTCCTTTGGAATATTTCGTGCATCAAAGGTTGCTATGTCTTCTCTCACACCTCTTTTTGCAAGGAAACTAAAATTAAAGTACAGTACTTCAAATGAGGTTAAATTTGCTATTTCTTACAAAATGTTAAATTAACAAAATGGTGCATGCAATACTGTTAATATAGGGGACTGAAGTATATAAGCTTCAAATGGACTATTCAAGTTCTTTTTTTTTTATTAAACAACAAGGAGGAGCCCCAAAAAGATACATAACAGTTTTCCTAATATTCTGTGAATAACCTGGTGCACTAAAATAAAAAAATTACAATCCTGTTATTCTACCCACATCTCTTTATGTGAACTACTGGGTACTCATATGTTCCAGAATATGCTAGAATTTTTTCTGCTTTCTAAGGTAGGAAGATAGGCACATAAAGTGTTATCTGAACTTAAATCTTCTCTCCTATATCCAGAGAGAAAAGGACTTTACTATCAGCCTAAATCCTATAATGGAACTGAATATCATAACAACACTGTTATAATATGAAACCTGAAGCTGCACTGATGCCTATTCAGTAAATGCTCCGTCATTTTTAGTATACATTTTCTTGTGTTATTTATGAGGCTCCCGCTCACTCTGTCTCTGCAGAGTGCAAGGTTCTCTGAGACTTAGTGACCCTATTTTCTTCATCACTGAACTGCAGTAAACACAATGCTCTGTACTGTGTGAAGACCAAATAAGTGATGATATCAAGACATCCTTATAGATTTTAAGGTTTCCTCTTCTCCTCTAGACACTTTTAACAATCACTTATGGAGAAAGGAAAATAATAGATCTCAATATTTGTTACACAGAATATCTCAAAATATCAGAGCAAAGTGTACATCAGATGAAGTAGTTTGAGAAACAATATAACAAATATTTTAAAATAAAGGGAATGTGTAATTCATTGATGAAATAACATTTTTGACAAATTCAAAGTCTTACCTTTTCATGCTCACCCAAGACATATCAAAGATACCCATCAACCTTAAAACTCCTTCAAGGATATCTCTGATTATATCAGGTGGCATCCGCAGTGAGCGAATTTCTGAAAGAGATTCTGGCTTAATGTTTCCAACAGCTAGTTTTGCTTCATTCACCAGAGGCTAAACAACAAAAGGGGTATTTTTACTTTCAAAAGATAATATGAAAAAATTGTTAGCTCTTTAAAAATTATTGAATATTTGTCATTCAAATAAAAATGACTCCATTTAATAACATTCTTTCTCCTCAATATCAGATTGCTTTAAAGCACAAAGTACAGCTCAAGATGAGAAAGTAAGAGTCCTTGCCACCAAAAACTGCAACAGTATCATTTGGAAAATTTAATTTGTTTTGCGACAAGTTGCCATTTTCAAGGCTATTTATATTATGTGACCAGTGAATTTAGTAAAGTTTGCAGAAAATGAGCCTAAGAGCTTGTTTTAATTTACTTTGAGAATATGCTAAGCAAAATAAATCAGTCAGAAAAAGCTAAAAACTATTTGATTTCACTCATATGTGGGATATGAAACTAAAACTCATAGACACAGGCAACAGTATGGCGGTTACCAGAAAGAAGGGGGAATGGGGTGGTGGGGGACAAAGGGAGCTAAATATAAATACATGGTGACAGGAAATGGTTTGACTTTGGGTAGTGAGCACACAAGTCAATATACAGATCATGTATCATAGAAATGAACACTTGAAATCTATGTGATCCTATTAACCAATGTCACCCCAATAAACTTAATTTTGAAAAAACAAATAAACACTGAGTTTAAGAGAGAAAAAAGATTTTTAGACATCATTTAAATAATGGAAAATAAGGCAAAGAAAAGGAAAAGAGCTACTGAAACTAACAATTGAAGTACAAGATTTAAACTAAAAAAATAGCATGGGTCTTACTCACTACTTATTAGAATAAATTTTGGGACCACAGACCTAAAAAAAAAGTACTTACATTTTTTTTTCTCTACAGTCAAAACAACGTGATTGACAGAAAACAAAGATTATTTTTAATTACCATGAGTTAATTGACTTCCTTCTCTGGGAGACTTTCCTTCTTGCTCCTCTTTTACAACTGATACTCCAGTTAGAGCCACATTTGGTAATACTATTAGAAAATTACTTCAGGAAATCATGTTTAAACTCCTATTTAAAACTGGTAGCCAAAAATGTAAATGACTCTTATGTTTCCTTTTTCTAACTTACCTGAACTTCTTTTAATTCATCATCAATTTTGTTTTTTCTTTCTTCAATTTTAACAACTTCATCTGCTATTCTGTGCTTTAGTCTTTCAAGTTCTGTCTTTTGTTCACTAGCATCCTACAGAAATATTTAAATGGCATTCTGATAAATTTTAATGCACTCAGTATTTAAAAGCATAATACCAAAACTACAAGTTTTATTTATTTATATATTTTGAGAGAGAGGAAGGGGGATAGGAAGAGAGAGAGGAAATGAGAGAGAACCATCAATTCATTGTTCCACTTAGTTGTGCACATCATTGATCGCATTTCATATGTGCTTTGACCAGAGTTCAAACCAGTGACCTGCGGGGTGTACTGGGAGATCCCCAGGATCAAACTGGTGACCTCATCACTCCAGAATGACACTTTTTTTTTTTTTTCATTTTTCTGAAGCTGGAAACAGGGAGAGACAGTCAGACAGACTCCCGCATGCGCCCGACCGGGATCCACCCGGCACGGCCATCAGGGGCGACGCTCTGCCCCTCCAGGGCGTCGCTCTGCCCTGACCAGAGCCACTCTAGCACCTGGGGCAGAGGCCAAGGAGCCATCCCCAGCGCCCGGGCCATCTTTGCTCCAGTGGAGCCTTGGCTGCGGGAGGGGAAGAGAGAGACAGAGAGGAAAGCGCGGCGGAGGGGTGGAGAAGCAAATGGGCACTTCTCCTGTGTGCCCTGGCCGGAAATCGAACCCGGGTCCTCCACACGCTAGGCCGACGCTCTACCGCTGAGCCAACCGGCCAGGGCTCAGAATGACACTTTTATCCACTGTGCCACTGGCCAATGCAAGAAAATATGTTACTTAAAATGACATTTTCTATTAAATGCTTTTCTAATGTTGACATGAGAACTTCTAAAGTGCCTAGGAAACCAATGATACAATTTACTCTATATTTACTATCAGAAAGAAAGTTGCTATGCTTTACTATTTTAATATTTTTGAACAGCAAAGCGCTAAATGATTATATAAAAACCAAACATGTCAGAAATGCATAAATTAGGAAATGACCATAATACACACTTAACACTTGCAACAAATAACCCAGGGAGGTTAGTATTATTACATTCATTTCATAAAAAAGGAAACTAAAAATGAAGTCTTCTACATTTGCAATAGTAGAGACTAAAATTCTTACAGACTCTAGTATATTAGAAGTTGGTATTTCTGTATTTTAGAGAAAATTAATTGAAATCATGACAATTTGATGGCAAATATATGTAAAAATTAGTAAAAATTCAAAAAACACATTAAATTATATATTATTAATACATGAATTCTTTACTCATGAATCAGGGTCCTACATATATAAAAATGCTAGAATAACATGAATGTTTGTACTTGGTTTATTTATACTAACAGAAAACCAAAGAGAAAATCTGTTAAGAAACCTGTTAAAAGTCCTTACAGCAGTGTTCTCAACTATCTTATAAATTCAGGGAGATTCAAAATTAATGCCTGGTGTCCTATTTCCATATATGTTGATATACTTAGTCTGGATGCAGTGAGAGCACAGATATTTTTAAAGACTTCCCAGGTGGCTCCAATCTGTAGTCAAAACTGAGACTCACTGAACCAACCAACTGTTCCGTATATTCCACTCTTATCTTCAGGCACCTTCTCATCACCAGCTCAGTCAAATTTTCTCCATTCCATCAGCACCTCTACCCTTGGATCTCTGCCACCATTCCAAAACAGGGAAGCATTTTCTCCATTTCCTAAAATCAAAATCTCCCTTAAAGGCTCAGTTGATATGCTTCTTCTCTTATTAACTTTCTCTTCCAACTGGAAATTATCCTTTTCTGAGCTCTCATTGTGTTACTTTGTACTTGCCTTATGTCATAAGCTTTAAAGTTGCTGTTTGGTACTTAAACTGTCTCTCCAGACTACATTTTTTTTATAACAAACAGAAATGTCTGCTATTTACCATTAAGCAAAATTAATCAAGTAGTCAAGTCTTGGACAAACCTCTTCTTAGACTATCCCAGAGAAAGAGTATTACAACAGTCAGTGTATATTACTAATGTTCACCAGTCTGAGAGTACACAGGCACACAGAGAGTTTAATATTTTCCTTTTATAAATATGTAAGTATTAACAGTATCACCCTTTATCTAGCCTTCAGTTTTTTCATATTTCATATTACTCTTTAAAAGTTAGAAGTATTTGACAGATATTTTTAACAGTCAAAATGGCTCGCTGCTTTAAGTAAATATTTATATTAATTTGGTTCTAAAGTACCTTGAGAAAAAATGTGCTAAAATTTAATAGTATTAAAACTATATTTGATTTCCTGATATATTATTTATCAGTTCTGGAACTCAATAAAATTATGTTGGAAATAATAAATGCGAACATAACGATCGATTATCTGGAAATAATATTGCCTTTGAAATATACCAGGAGAAATCTTCTTTTTATTAAGGAATTCAAATCAGTCAGGATAACCTTCTTGTGAAGCTCTCAATATGTAAGTCCCCTTCCCATATTCAGATTTCCAATAAAGATGACTAGACAAAAAGAATGACCCTTGTATGAATAGTGAGAAGCAAAAAATTATATATATATTCAAGAAAAAGAAAATTTCATAAAATATCCTCAGAATGCTAAGTAGAGCTGCTGCAACACTGAAACAAAAGAAAAAAGAACACTGACAAAAGAAAACATTTAAAAGCTTAAAAAAAATCTTGAAACATAATATAACAGAAATGAAAAACTCAGAAGAATTAGAAAATAAAGGAGAGAAACTTTTAAAGCAAATAGATAAAGAATAAAACAGGTTAGGAAACAAGAAAATTAGAGAAGCGACCAAAAAGCTCTAAGAAAATATAATAAATATTCTAAAAAGCAAGAACAGAGAAATGGAGGAAAAAGAATTATCAAGAAAATAATTTAATATGAGAGAGCAATCAATGAGCAACTAAAGTGCCACAATGAAGAACTGATGTTTCTCATCTCCCTTTCTGTCTGTCCCTATCTGTCCCTCTCATTGTCTCTGTCACAAAAAAAGAAAAGAATTTAAGGAAATTACTCAAACTGAAGAAAATAAGTTTTCAGGTGGAAAGAATCCACACAGTGAAGATAAACCTAAACCAAGGCAGATGTCATAACTCTCAGAGCAAGAAAACAAAAATATAAAAGATTTTAAGAGGAAAGAAGATAGTTCATGTCAAAAAGATCAGGAATTAAAAGAGCTTTCAGTGTTTCAATAACAATGGAAGACAGAAAAATAATGGAACGATGCCTTCAATGTTTGTAAGAAAACATATCCCAACCTAGAATTCTATTCATTCTCAGCACCCACCCGACCAACCAAGGACAGCGCAGTGTGCACATGTGTGAGATCTCAAAGTTTGTTTATCACCTATCCTTTCTCTAGAAGCTCTTGGGGACAACGTCACAGAGACAACGGAGTAAACCAAATGGTGATGAATGATCCCAGGATTAGAAAAAAACAAGTCAGGAGACTAGCAGAGAATGTTCTAGATGGCTGATAGAAATTTGAGAATAGCTAGTTGGTGCTCTTTAAAATCTTGCCAGAATTTTTATTTTTAATTTTAAAAATATGTAGTTTGTAGAGTCATGCCATTCTCCTTCCTGACTAAGCAGAAGACTGGATGAAAGATTACCTTTTAGAGAAATTAGGTAAAAAAATCTCTGGATTTGGGATTACCGAGCAGAATGAGGACCAGAATGAGGCCAAATACTGAAATCAAGGAGAATATATTTTTGATTACTATCATGCTGAGTAGCTTTTCATGTCTTCACTGACCCTTCACATGTCTTCATTCATAAAGAATATATTCAAATCTCTTGCCCAATTAAAAAATTGTATTGTTTATTATTATTGAGTTAAAATATTTTCTATATTGTGGATAAAAGTCATTTATCAGATATATATTTTATAAATAATTTTTCCCAGCTTAAAACTTCTCTTTTAATTTTCTTCACAATTTATTTTAATGAGCAGAAGTTTTTAACTGGATGTAGCCCATCATAACAATTTTTTTCTTCTTCTACTTTGGTATAACATCTAATAAATCTTCGCCTTACTCAACATCATAAAGATTTTCTCCAGTTTTCTTCCAAAATTTTATAATTTTATGCTGTACGTGTATATCTACAATCTGTATCAAATTAATTTTAATATAATTTTTAAGGTAAAAATATGAGTGTTTTTCTTTCCATGTGGATATATAAATATTCCAAAACCATTTTTCAAAAAGACTATCCTTTCCCCATTTTATTGGCATTTTTGTATAAAATCATTTGTGCAAGTCTATATCTAGGCTCCAGAACGCTCCAATGATCTATGTCTATTATTATACTGATGGTTTCTTCATTACTGTAGCTCTATAAGTCTCAAATCATGTCTTCCAACTTAATTATTTTTAAGAAATTTTGTGCCATATACTTTTGAGATACATGCTTTTTGAAGTCCTTTAATTACATGCTTTACATTAGTCTTGTAAATATTTTAGTTAATTTGAATAAAAGAGGTATTAAGCTTGAAGTTTGGATTTTTTTTCTTTTGTTTTCTTGCGAGCGAGAGAGAGAGAGAGAGAGAGAGAGAGAGAGAGACAGTGAGAGGGGGAGTGACGTCATGGAAATGGCGCCGTGAGAAGCGCGTCCGACAGCTCTCCCCTAAATCACAACAAATTTATCAACTAGAAACAGAAAAATTTATCCTCGGAGCATTCCGGAGTTCCACACAAACTGAAAGCAAAAGGACTGTTATCACTTGAATCTGAGAGACGAGGGTGTGGAGGAAGCTACCGCAGCGACGCTCATTCAAGCCGCCAGGGAGTGCGCCCGCGGTGAGTCAGCCCATATACTTGGGAACCGTGAGCCGCCGCGAGCCCGCGAGCCGCCTCGAACCGCCACCGCGAGCTGCCGCGAGCCCCCACGAACCGCCACCGCGAGCGGCCGCCACGAGCCGCCGCGCGCGCGCCCGGTCCGGTTGAGCACTGCTGACGTTCCCAGCGGCCCGCACACTGCGAGTGGGGGTCGCCGGCCACCGGTGCCCTGAGCGCCCCATTCGCGCACGTGCCTTGGGCATTCCACGCACCCAGGGCGCCCTGCTGGCCCGCACACCCAGGGGGCTCCATTATCCTGTGCCTGGTGCGGTCCAGCCGCCAGCGGCGGGGCGAGCGGGAGAGGCTTGGGAGATTCTCTCCGTGGGCGGGGCACCTCACCCAGCCATTCAAGCTAACAATCAAGCGTTGGGGGAGGGGCGCGCGCAGGCAGCCTAAAATACCTTCGGAAACACAGCTGCGACCCAATCACTGAAATTAGCTTAACCCATAAAATCTGCGCACCCTCGGTTCTAATTGATAAGATCTCTCTCAGTTCAGCGATCCAAGACAAGAGGCGTGATATTTTTTAGTGCCTCTTGCTAAAGGGGCGGGGGCAACTTCTGATTGATAGAGCCTCCATATTCAGGGATAAACGCTAACAAGAAGGACTTGGCAGATAATAAGGTCTATACTACACTAGTCGTAAGCAGAGACTAGTGCCTCTTCTTCCCTGCAAAAACAGGCTACAAAGTGTGGAAAGCCTGGGTTGAGAGGTCCAACTAAATGATAGGCGCTGAACAGTCACCTTGACAACAATTGACTCCCACCCCCGCCTGATTACACTGGAGGCCCTGACTCTCAGAGCCTTTCCCAAAGCCTTGCACTGAGTGGGGATAGAGTAGGGATTTCCCAGCTCTTTGAGCCTCTTACTCCCCAGGCAGAAGCAGTTGCAGCCTTATAGCTGGATCACCAGGCTGCTAATTCAGAAAGGGGGGACTAGGAGAGAGAATCCAGGAAAGCAAACTCTCTCATCGTTGGACCCTGCAAACGCCAACAAGCCTTTACTTCCAGCAAGACTAAAGCCAATTATATGACATTGCCATAGAATCCCATCAACTGCAAATCCCTACCTAAGAGTGACACAGGGGCAGAGCCTGGGGTACAGAGTCACCGACCAGGAAGAGGGAGAGAAAAGAAAAAGGAAGAAGTTAACCTCTCAAAATCAAGAAAAACAGACTTTACAACTTGATCCACTAATTTTGTTGTTGTTGTTGTTGTTGTTGCTTGTTTCTTCTATCTTTTTTGCCTTTATTTCCTCCACCTCGGTCCTTCTATTCTCTGCCCATCTTATGCTTCCCCTTTCTTGAACTACACTACCCATGAGTGTTGCATTTTATTTTTCTTCTTCATCCTCACCCTCCTTTAAGGTTATACTCCAAAACACTTAACTCTCACTCTCTCCTCTATTGTTTTTTTTTTTTGTCTTGCTTTATTTTGTTTTTTTCTCCTATTTTATTTCTTCCTTCGTTTTTCTCTTTTTCTTATTTTTTCCTTTCTATTCATTTTTTCTTTTCTCATTTTACTTTCCTCCCATATAATCCTCAATCACGAACAAATTAGTTAATTTGGGACTCAAGGCTTTTTTTTTTGGTTTTATTTCTCTTTTTTGCTTTTGTTTTTATTTTTTTTTCTCTTGTTTGTTTATTTTTGTGGCATTTTGGGTCCTCCCAACCCAAGGTCTCCATTGTATTTAGTCTTCGCTCCACTTAATACAACAGATTTTTACTTATTATTTTTATTTTTTCTTCTTTATTATTCTTTTTTGGTCCTTTCTTCTGATTCCCTCTTATCCCTCTCATTATATCTCTTAGTTGACCATCACTTACAAGCAAATCATCCTATGCTTGTCTAAGATTTTCTTCCTTTTTTTTTTTTTGCATTTAGTAGGTCCCTACTCCCTTTTTTTGCCCCTTGAACTCTTCACCCCAAATCAGGCCCTCCATTATAGGCACGATATTTCCCTGAGGAGGGGAGAGGAGGGAAAGAGAAGAGAGAAAAAAGGGGGAAATAATAAGTTATTACTGTTTTTTTTTTGTGGGGTGTTTTACCCTTTTTTTTTTTTTTCTTTTTACTCTTTATTAATTCTCATTAGTGCTATCAATAAGACCACCCTCAGATGCTGATAAGAAAGAGGAAATCGAATATTATGGATACAAAAGAAAGAGAGGTAACACAAATAGATGTGGAAAAATCTATGGAGAAAAGACTTAACATATTGGAAGCCTTGGAGCTAAATGACAGAGAATTTAAAATAGAAATCTTAAAAATACTCAGAGATATACAAGAAAACACAGAAAGGCAATATAGGGAGATCAGAAAACAACTCAATGAACACAAAGAATATATTACCAAGGAAATTGAAACTATAAAAACAAATCAAACAGAAATGAAAAACTCAATTCACGAGCTGAAAAACGAGGTAACAAGCTTAGCTAACAGAACAGCCCAGATTGAAGATAGGATTAGTGAAATAGAAGACAAACAACTTGAGGCACAACAGAGAGAAGAAGAAAGAGACTCAAGAATAATAAAAAATGAGAAAGCCCTACAGGAATTGTCTGACTCCATCAGAAAGAATAACATAAGAATAATAGGTATATCAGAGGGAGAAGAGAAAGAAAATGGAATGGAGAATATACTCAAACAAATAATAGACGAGAACTTCCCAAGCCTGTGGAAGGAACTAAAGCCTCAAATTCAAGAAGCAAACAGAACACCAAGTTTTCTTAACCCCAACAAACCCACTCCAAGGCACATCATAATAAAGATGACACAAAACAATGACAAAGAAAAAATTCTCAAGGCAGCCAGGGAAAAGAAGAGTACAACATATAAAGGAAGGCCTATTAGATTATCATCAGATTTCTCAGCAGAAACTCTACAAGCTAGAAGAGAGTGGACCCCAATATTTAAAGCCCTGAAAGAGAGGAACTTTCAGCCAAGAATACTATACCCATCAAAGCTATCCTTCAAGTACGAAGGAGATATAAAAACATTCACAAATACAGAAAAGATGAGAGAATTTATCAACAGAAAGCCCCCACTCCAGGAAATACTAAGGGGGGTTTTCCAACCAGATTCAAAGAACAAAAGAAAACAACACCACAAGTAACAGCTCCACCAAGAACACAATAAAACCAAACTTAAACTGTGACAACAAAGGAAAAAAAGGGGGGAGAGGATGGAGATTAACAGTAGCAAAGGACGATGAAGTGCAGAAATACTCATAAGATAGGGTACTACAATGAATATGGTAGGTACCCTTTTCATTACTTAATGGTAACCACCCTTAAAAAAACCACCACAAAAACACTTGACTTAAAAAAGGTAGCAACAGAGGAAAGAAGTATGGAACACAAACAAACAAAAACAAATGATAGAAAAACAAAAGAGAAGAATCAAACTAGATACAAAACTAACAGAAAGCAATTTATAAAATGGCAGTAGGGAACCCACAAGTGTCAATAATTACACTAAATGTAAATGGAGACAGTGAGAGGGACAGACAGACAGGAAGGGATAGAGATAAGAAGCATCAACTCTTCACTGCAGCACCTTAGTTGTTCATGGATTGCTTTCTCATATGTGCCTTGACTGGGGGGCTACAGCAGAGTGAGTGACCCCTTGTTCAAGCCAGAGACCTTGGGCTCAAGCCAGCAACATTGGGCTTCAAGCCAGCAACCTTTGGACTCAAGCCAGCGACCATGGGATCATGTCTATGATCCCAGGCTCAAGCCAGCAACCCTGCGCTCAAGCTGGTGAGCCTGCACTCAAGCTGGATGAGCCCATGCTCAAGCTGGCGACCTCGGGTTTCAAAACTGTGTCCTCCGTGTCCCAGGCTGATGCTCTATCCACTGCACCACTTCCTGGTGAGGCTTGAAGTCAGTTTAATAATCACCAACATGGAGACATAATCAAGGAGTTATTTCTAACAGAATTTAATGATTCATTACATGTAAGAACTGAGGGGGGGGCGGGAGTCTAATATGATTTAACTTCTTTCTGAATAATTAGCTATATTGTAGTGCTAAAACCCAAGGAATGGAATACAGTCGTCCCTCGCCATATCACAGGTCACTTTTTGCTGTCTCACTGTATTGCAGGTTTTTAAATTGTATATATCCAATTTTGTATCGCAGATTTTTCATATATTGCAGGATTTGGCAGTATATAAGCATTTTTATATATTTATTATTTTAATTATTTTTGCAGTAAAATAAGCATTTTCTAGCCTGAAAAAATCAAAACATAAAAAATATATTAAAAATATTCATTAAAACATATTAAAAGAATATTAAATCAAAATAAAATGTGTAGCATACAGCAAATGAGCTGTAATGCTCTTCTTGGCTGTGCAGTACCTTCATCTCATTGTCATCACCTTAATCATTATCAGCACTGCACAGCTAATTCATTATCAACTTCATCATTCAAGTTGTAGTATATTCACTGGTGAATACCCATATAGAATTTTATATGTTGTTAAAATTACATAGGTTTAAGAGTGTAGGAAGTGTTTAAGAGCATAGGAAGTGTTTATAAGAGTGTGGGAAAGGTTTATAAGAGTGTGGGGAGGGTTTATAAAGCCTTAAAAATATATAAATAATAAAATAAATATAAGGTGGCCCTGGCTGGTTGGCTCAGTGGTAGAGCGTCGGCCTGGCGTGCGGAAGTCCCAGGTTTGATTCCCGGCCAGGGCACATGGGAGAAGCGCCCATCTGCTTCTCCACCCCTCCCCCTCTCCTTCCTCTCTGTCTCTCTCTTCCCCTCCCACAGCCAAGGCTCCATTGGAGCAAAAATGGCCCAGGCACTGGGGATGGCTCCATGGCCTCTGCCTCAGGCGCTAGACTGGCTCTGATCGCAACAGAGCGACGCCCCGGATGGGCAGAGCATTGCCCCCCCGGTGGGCGTGCTGGGTGGATTCTGGTCAGGCGCATGCAGGAGTCTGTCTGACTGCCTCCCCGTTTCCAGCTTCAGAAAAATACAAAAAAACAAACAAACAAAATAAAATAAATATAAGGTCACTACTTCATGGATTTTGCCTATTGTGGGGGGTTCTGGAACCTAACCTCCATGATAGATGAGGGACCACTGTATAGAAGAGAAAAATTATGAGTTCAGTTCTGAATCTTTTTCAAACTGTAATTCTAATTGGACTTCCACAAAAACATGTCTAACAGATTATTAGATATTTGAGTCTGAAGTTCAGAGGAGAAATTAAGGCTGAAGGACATAAAGGATGGATTTGATGAGGGTCAGTATGTAGTTAGCAGTAAACAGCAAGGTAGGCCTTGGCCAGTTGGCTTAGCAGTAGAGCATCCACCAATATGTGGAAATCCCAGGTTTGATTCCCAGTTGGAGTATACAAGAGAAGCAACCATCTACTTCTACCCTCCTTCCCACTTCTATCTCTCTCTCCCACAGCCATGGCTCAAATAATTCAAGCAAAGATAGCCCCGGGCACTGAGGATGGCTCCATGGCCTCCCTTTTGGTGCTAAAACACCTCGGTTGCTGAGCAATGGAGCAGCGGCCTCAGATGGGCAGAGCATTGCCTGGTAGGGGGCTTGCCAGGTGGATCTCAGTCAGAGTGCATGTGGAGTCTGTCGTTGCCTCCTCACTTCTCACTTAATAATAACACAGTGGTACCTTGAAATACGAGCAGGCCAACATACAAATTTTTTAAGATACAAGCTGCGATTCAGTTCGTATTTTTGTTTGAGATCCGAGCGAAATTCTGAGACAAGAGTCGTGATTCAGGAAGCTGCCGCTAGTTGGCGTGTTGGTGCATGGGTCCAGCATCGGCAGCACAACACCAGGATCTCATTCTTTCTCACGTGTTGCCCACAGAATCAAGTCAAATCTTGTGCGCTTTACTCATTCTTACATCATTTTTGCATTTTTTTTACTAACTTCTTTTGTGTGCTATCGTGGAGCTGAAGAAACTGAGTGTAAAGTACAGTGGTGAGGAGAAGAAAAGAATGATGTCGATAGAAGTAAAGCAAGAAATAATAGAAAAACATGAGTGTGGTGTACGAGTGATTAAACTGGCAAGGCTGTACAACTGCAATACATCTACAATTTGTACCATCCTTAAACAACAGTATGCCATCAAAAGCACAAATCCAATGAAAGGAACTACAATTCTGTCCCAATTAAGGGCAAATATCCATGAAGAAATGGAGAAGCTTCTGCTGGGGTGGGTGAAAGAGAAAGAGCTGGCAGGAGATACAGTGATGAAGACTGTAATATGTGAAAGGCACATATTATTTACAGTGACTTGAAGAAGAAAGAACCATCAACCTCAAAAGAGGCAGCAGAAGATACATTTAAGGGCCCTGGCTGGTTGGCTCAGTGGTAGAGGGTCAGCCTCGCAAGCAGGAGTCCCGGGTTCAATTCCCGGCCAGGGTACACAGGAGAAGCATCCATCTGCTTCTCCACCCCTCCCCCTCTCCTTCCTTTCTGTCTCTCTCTTCCCCTCCCGCAGCCCAGGCTCCACTGGAGTAAAGTTGGCTGGGTGCTGAGGATGGCTCTATGGCCTCTGTCTCAGGCACTAGAATGGCTCTGGTTGCAACAGAGCAACGCCCCAGATGGGCAGATCATCGACCCCTGGTGGGCATGCCGGGTGGATCCTGGTAGGGTGCATGTGGGAGTCTGTCTGCCTCCCCGTTTCCAGCTTCAGGGAAAAAAAAAAAGAAGAAGATAACGTTTAAAGCAAGTCACAGCTGGTTTGAAAATTTCAAGAAGAGATCTGGCATCCACTTGGTGGTGAGGCATGGTGAAGCTGCGAGTGCTGACATTAAGGCAGCTGAGGAGTTCATCGCACGTTTTGCTGCGCTTATTGCAAAGGAAGGCTACATCCCCCAACAAGTGTTCAACTGTGACAAAACAGGATTGTTTTAGGAAAAAAATGTCCCAGAGGACTTTCATCATCACAGATCATTAGAAGCTGCCAGACCATAAACCCATGAAGAACCGTCTGACCCTTACATTGCATGCAAATGCTAGCAGTGATTATAAAGTAAAGCCACTACCAGTGTATCATTCCGAAAAACCTCGAGCCTTTAAGACTCACAAGATTCTTCAAGAAAAACTTCAGGTTATGTGGTGCGCCAATGCTAGGGCATGAGTTATGCGGCAGTTTTTTATTAATGGGTAAATCTCGTCTTTGGTCCTGCAGTGAAGAAATATCTTCAAGAAAATAAACTCCCGCCGAAAGCATTACTAATCCTTGAAAATGCTCCAGACCACCCACCTGGCCTTGAAGATGACATTCGCGATAAGTTCAAATTTATGAAAATCCTCTACCTCCCACCCAACACGACTTCAATCTTGCAACCTATGGATCAGCAGGTCATTTCCAGCTTTAAAAAGCTTTACACAAAGCACTTGTTCCACCGCTGTTTTGAGGTAACTGAGAATACAAATCTAAACCTTCGAGAGTTTTGGAAAGATCACTACAACATCCTGATATGTTTATGCATTATTGACTTGGCATGGCAAGAGGTTACAAGAAGAACCTTGAACTACGCATGGAAAAAGTTATGGCCTGATGTTGTTGTAGACAGGGACTTCGAAGGATTCGAACCAGAGACAGAGACCGAGGTAGAAGTGTTGGAGAAGACTGTGTCCCTTGGAAAGTTGATGGGTCTGGAGGTAGATGAGGGTGATGTAAATGAGCTCATCAAGGAACATGAGGAGGAACTCTCACCTGAGGAGCTGAAGGAGCTACAGATGATGCAACATACGGAACTTTACAAGAGATTAGAAGTGAGGAGGAGATAGAGTCGGAGGAAGTGATTTCTACAAGTGAAATTAAAGACATGCTGGCAATGTGGGAGCTTTCAAGTTTCACTGAAAAGAAACACCCAGAAAAAGTTCAACTGGTCATGCTTCAGCACTTTTTAATGACACTTGTCACATTTCTGTAACATTTTAAAAGGCAGGCAAAAGCAAACCTCTTTGGACAGATTTTTATTCAAAAGTCCTGCAAGTGAAAGTGCCAAAAGTGCAGCCAGAAAGGCAAAAACAGGTGATAATTAAATGAAAAATACATACAGTAATGTTAAGCTTAGGTTAAGTTTAAAGTTAAGAAAGTGAAAAAAAAAAGTAAAAAAAAAAAAAAAACCCAAAAAATAAAGTTAAGAAAGTGCATTTTTTTACAATTAAGTTTTTGTGGTTTCATTTTAATTAAAGAAAGTGTAATTTTAGTTTTGTTTAAAGTAAAGAAAATGCAGTTTTAGTTTACATTTAATGTTAAGAAAGTGCAGTTCTAGTTTATGTATCTACAGTGCCTGTATCCCTTCCTCCCTCCCTCCTCCTCCGCCATTCACCTCCATTAGCTGCACTCGTCTGTCTCCAGAGGTAAGAATACAGTACTAAATAACACTTTTTTCTTTTATTTCATGTATTTTGTTATGCACTGGTAAAGTAAACATGTGTGTTTCTTAATTAAAAACATGTCGCCTGACCTGTGGTGGCGCAGTGGGATAAAGCATCGACCTGGAACCCTGAGGTCACTGGTTCAAAACCTTGGGCTTGCCCAGTCAAGGCACATATGGGAGTTGATGCTTCCTGCTCCTCTCCTTTCTCTCTCTCTCTCTCTCTCTCTCCACCCCCCCTCTAAAAATCAATAAATAAAAATAAATAAATAAATAAATAAATAACGTCTTTTTTTCGTAATTTAGGATGGTTTGGGGATGTTTCACAGGGCTGGAATGGATTAAATTTATTTCTGTTATTTTAAATGGGAAAATTTGTTTGATATACGAGTTGACTGATGAGCTCAGTTACAGAACAAATTAAACTCGTATCTCAAGGTACCACTGTAATAATAATAAAAATAATAATAATAATTAGTAAGAATATGCTGGAACATCCTGAAGGTATGAAAATATAAAAGAACACCTGAGAAATCTTTGAAAGGATTTAACAAAAGAAAAGCAAGGACAAAATCAAAATATTTAAAAGATCATAAAAGTGTAAATAGAATGAATAAAGACTTATTTTGCAAATATTGAGACCTTGAGACTTTAAAGGCAGGATAAATCTTTGAAGCCTAAAAGAGGTAATTTTAAGAAAATAAAAGAAAATATCAACTTAAATAGCAGATGGTAAATAAATATTCTTATTTACAGACAAATATATATAAATTTTAAGTGTTTATACTATTATATTTATAGGGTTTAGGTAAATTATTATATGATTGAGGAGAATACAGTTATGATTTAAAAGACTATTAGGAAACATCATACTCTTCCACAAAGATCAAGGAGATGATACTATCAGGTTGATTCAGCATAGACAAGCAACATTGTTTAAATCACATAAAATGTTGCTTCTCACTCTGACTGACAATCAGGTATAAAATGGTCTCCCTATGTGCATTTTGTGCTCCTCTAAACATCACCTGCATAGACACTGTGATCTCTTGAAGGGCAGCATCTGCTTCATCTTGCTTAGTTTTAAGTAATACACTTTGTTCTCCAGCTTTTCTGTTCAGTTCATCCACAAGAGCTTTCGCTTCGTTTAGTTTAGATACACCAGCCTACAGAAATAAAATGTCGATTAGCAATATTTTTAAAAAGAAATTTTATACACACACAGTAAATAAAGCCTATAACAGTCAAGCAAAAGTGTAAATGTACAGATATAAAACATTTGCAAGTAAATGTAGGTTTTTTCTTATTGCGAATTATACTGCTTTATTCGATTGTATAATCATTAAGATGTTGTAAAAGAATCCACATAGAGGACAGGCACCATGCTGGGTCTTTAAAGATATATTTATCTAATACACACACACAAGTACCACTGACAAAATTAAGTTGCAACTCAGCAATTTGAAGTGATTTGAGAACAGCATCATAGAGAACTAAATTAGGAAATTAAACCTCCCAAAGCATGTATAGTTAATGGCTTAGCATAAATAAAAGTGAATCATTAGAAAGAAGGATAAAGATAACTGCCAATTAAGATAAATCCTAGTTTATTACACTAACAAAGAGAAGCTAAAACTCTGAAGAGGAAATGCTAACAATTTTTGAGGCTGGAATCTGAATGCCACATTTAACTTTATGCTCTGTAATTAGAGAAATATAGAAAGAAAAAATGTTCAGAATGTACTAAGTGACAGGAATAGAATATTTTATAAAATATACTTTTACTTTTAATGTTTATTATAAAGTATAATCCTCTATATGTTTTAATTAATAGATTTTTCTGAATTTCTAATAATGCTTTTATGTGAGAGACTTTTAAAGACAGCACCATAAGCTATAAAATCACAAAAATACCATATAAAAATAATGAAAGAAAACAAAAACATTACTACCATCTAGTGGGCAATATAGGTAGGTAAATGAGATTGTTTTAAGGAATTTAATCTAGTACAATATTTATTTACATGAAATATATGCCACAGAATACATGGATTGTAGACAGATAAAATAATTAAATATTACCAATATTATACCTGCAAATGACTCTGTCTTTTTAATAACTCTTTTTTCTTGCTGCTACTAATGGCAGAATATACGTGTAAAAAGGTCATATATCGGCTTGGTGTAGCACCGTATGCTTTACAAGATTTGTGGATTAATAAAAATAATTTTAAAAATTCAGGATCAACTAGAAAGAGATAGAAAACAAAATGAGTTAATATATGAATGACCTATTAAGAATTAGAGAAAATAGTATTAACTATATTTAATTCATGCCAGGTTCTTCCACCTATGTAACTATGAGATATCTTTGTGTAAAGGTACATAAGCATTCTTAGATATCTATCCATATCTCTATTTTCCTTATGAATTTTGAGTTATTTAATTCCAGTGGTCTTTCTCCTTCCATTGTTATTTATTTCCCCTGCACTTTTATTGCAACAAGAAAGATAAATCTACAAGTTGTCATAGCATATAAATTAATTGGAACTATAGAACCTATGTAATCCAGAAGTAAGACCAATATAAATTGCTTGAATGGAAAAGAGATACCTATTCACTCCCATTTGACACAGGAAAAAGCAGGATTTCAAATGCCAAAAAACTAAGAATATGTTCATATTAGATTCAGCACATCCATGACCAAACATCATCTTCCTCTCATTGCTACAATCTACTTCCATCAGTCAATAAAAATCAACTTCTAATAAATTTTCTAAGCCAGAAACCAGAGAAAAGTTCTGACTCCTTCTTCCTTGTATGCCACAGTAATTAAATAATGGGGTCCTTTTAGAATACCTCTATTATCTCACCAAGTCCATTCCTCCCTCTCAGATTACTGCAACAGCCTTCTATAGTGATCCAAGTGCCTTTGGTTTTTCCCTACACCAATCTATTTGTCATTAACCGAAGAAATAGCTGGATCCAGAGATTTCTCTTTCTAAAAATGAGACTCTGGTTATATATCTACTAAAATCTCTCAATTGTCCCACATCACCCACCAGTTGGAATACAAATTCCTTAGTATTACATAGAAGGCTCGTTATTACTTGATCCTGCCTACCTTTTACTCTTCATCCAATAATCTACTAATTATACCTCATACGTTTCAGCCATAAAAATTCCTGTTTTATTTCTCCAAGCCTTTTCCATGCTAGGCATTCTAACAAGAATACTCATCCCTAAATTGCCTGTGTGGGCAATATCCATTTCCTATAATATTTGTCAATTAAAAATTTCACTTTCCAAAGTACTTCATAAAAATGTCTACCATCACTTATCTTACTATGTCAGAGGTTTAAGTTTATATACAACATAATTCTTGCTATCACTAGACAATTAGCTCCTACGTCATCTCTAGCATACAGCTCAGTAGCTAAAATAAAAATACTTGATGATTAGATGTTATATAAATAAGTGAATGAATATGCTATCATATAAAAGAAATATAGAGACCACAGTCAAAGTTAATTTAAAACTGGAGAAAATAATGAGAATGTTATAGTTAAAAAAATATTATGTCCATACTCAAAGAATATCATAAAACTTTTTCAGGTATAAATTGAGTACCATGACATATATAAGTAATAAAATTATATGAAAAGTTTAGGCTACTAGCCAAAGATTCTAAGCCAGGGTTCAGGAACCATTTTGGCTGAGAGAGCCATGAATGCCACATATTTTAAAATGTAATTCTGTGAGAGCCATACAACAACCCATGTATGTTACGCATTATCCAATAAAAATTTGGTGTTATCCCGGAGGACACCTGTGATTGGCTCCAGCCACCCGCAACCATGAACATGAGAGGTAGGAAATGAATGGATTGTAATACATGAGAGTGTTTTATATTTTTAACGTTATTATTTTTTTCATTAAAAATTTGTCGGTGAGCCAGGTGCAGCCATCAAAAGAGTTACATCTGGCTCAAGAGCCATAGGTTCCCAACCCCTGCTCTAAGCAATATAAGGAAGCCATTCAGATCATCAGAGTCAAATATATAATTATTAAATTCTTACATTCAAACAATAGATATTCTAGTAGGTCCTACATGACATTTAAATAAACATTTATTTTTTTAAAAGGCTTCAAAGTTCAGTTTTCATCAAAAGGAGATATTTTGTCAGTTTAGTATTATTGAAATTCATATTTATTGTGAATCTTTAATGGATCTGTAACATTAGATGGCCATTTCAGAAATAAAAAAGTTATAATTTCATCAAAATTACCTGAATATTTTTTTTCTTCTTTTCTTTTTTTGTCACTACACTTTTCTTCACTATCTGTTTCATTAAATAACATTTCAGGTATCTAAAAAAGAAACATTATTCTTTAAACCTCAATTCAGTATAACAACATTTAAGTAAGTAAATTCAATATGAGAGGTTAAAAACATTTCACACACACACACAGTATTAACTGCACGTGCCACATAGGAGTCTTTCCAGAGTAAAAGAAAAAATCAATATATTCATCTTTAAAAGACATTATTTCTTAGACAATATTTTGACATATACCAACCATTAATTGAATGTAAATTAATGACACTTGAGAAAAGCTCCAGTATCTTGTTTTAAAGATTAGACATTAAGTGAAAGAAATCACAATCTAGACTAAATTAGAAAATAATTAAAAATGCCATTTAAAATCACATAATTAAAATATTTAGCATAAAACAAAATGTATACATGGCATTGTTTATTTTCTTGAATAATAACTGAAAGTAAATAAAAACAATTTAATAATTGATCATTCTAGAAACTATCTATTGTCTAGGAATAAACAAGTTTTTGCCACTATCACAAATAAGAAGATAAAGCCTCATAAACAAATCATTATTATTGCAGGAAGAAAAATGACAATTTTATAGCATTACTATTTTAAAATATATAAAAACTCTTAAGGTTCCTGGGAAAAAAATAAATAGAACTATGAAATTTTAAAACTAAGCCAGAAAACTTCAACTTCTTTTACCCAATCCAGATAACATTAACAGCAAGAGAAAGCACAAGTAATTCAGGTAATTAGGTCAAAAAAATCATTTTCTGAATTTCTCAGACTGCATAGAATGTGAGTCAAAGAACGACAGGTCTAAAAGGGCCATGATCCTCAAGCCAGAGAACGTTTTTTTCCTCGATACCTTCACTGATTTCTAACAAAACAGTGACAACTCTGTGAGAATATTTTAAATTTACACTTTTAAATCAATGGAAATTTGTTTCTTCGAAACTTGCTTTCTTTAAAATTCTCTATGCCAGCCTGGCCAGGCGGTGGCACAATGGATAGAGTGTCAGACTGGGATGCAGAAGACCCAGGTTTGAGACACCTAGGTCGCCAGCTTGAGCACAAGCTCATCTGATTTAAGCAAAGATCACCAGCTTGAATCCAAGGTCACTGGCTTGAGCAAGGGATTTCTCGGTCTGCTGTAGCCCCATGGTCAAGGCACATTTGAGAAAGCAATCAATGAACAACTAAGGTGTCGCAACAAAAAACTAATGATTAATGCTTCTCATCTCTCTCCATTCCTGTCTGTCCCTATCTATCCTCCCTCTCTCTGTCTCTGTAAAAAAAAAAAAAAAAAAAAAAAAAGTCTATGTCATACGTTAACTAGTTTGTAGTAAACATTTCACTACGTATACACATACTGAAGCATCACATTGTACAGCATAAATATCAGAGAGGCATTTAACGGCAGGTGTGCACCCTGGGCCCCGACTTCTAAAGGGCCCCGCAAAACCCCAACTTTACACTTTTCTCTAATGACACCAAGTTTGGCTTTATATGTGCAATTTTAACATTAATAGCACATAATATTTTTTATTTATTTTAAAATATGGTTAACATGTATTTTTATTTTCCCTGTCTCTCTCTTTTTTAAGGGGCCCAATATTTTCTTCTATGTCTGGGGCCTCAACCAACCTTAATCCACCTCTGTTAAACAAACACAATTTTTATTTGTCAAGTATACCTTAATAAAGCCAAGGAGGAAAAATAAAAGGTCTATTCCTGAAAAATACCCTACATTGGCAGAGTTTGTCTGAGGGATTTGCCTTTATTCTCCTTTGCCTCCACTTTCCCTCCTTGGAGATAAAAAATAGCACTTTCTAAAACTGAATGGGCATATTTAAACCCTATTAATTCCCTGAAATCCCCTCTTCCTACTATCTTATCCACTACTTTGTTCTCAGCCACCACCCCCACCTCAAATGGTCATATCCTGAAAGCTTGTCATTAACAATAACCAAAATCACTGCCTAGTCCCTGCAAACCTCTCCCTCTTCTAGCCTACCCTCCAGTCTTCCAGGTCATTCCCTTCACAACTCAATACTCCCTAGACCTCACTAAGACCCACACTACCAATTTGACCATCTTTACATTGTCGTTTACCATCTTTCTCAAATTCCTTGGCCTTCACCTGCTTTGTCATATACTCAAGTAGCAAAGCTCCAATCCTGGTTCAATGAAGACCCCTTTTGTAGGTCTGCACCTGTGAGTGCACTTGTGACTAGAGAAAAAACATACAACTCTGCTGATGGGCCTCAACTGGACTTCATGATCACTACCCTCAAGTGAACCCTTGGTGCTACCCTGCTATTATAATCCATTCTCCTAAACCTTTCACTTTTTTACTCTATTAACTACTATTTTGCATACCCTCTTTTATCTTTTCAGGACTCCAAAATTTGTTTCCTCAACATTTCTCTCAACTAATAATCTTACTTCTTATTTCACTGAGAAAATAGAAACAAAAAGAGTATTTAAAACTTCTCCAAACTTCACAAGCTCTTGGACCCGCTGCTATCTTTCCTGTTATTACGGATGACACTTTCATTCTCCAAGCAAAGACCAATCCTTAACCCTTTCGTCTGTGTACTAGACTCATATGCTGCCCTCTACCCAATGATAGATAGTACTCTAACAATTTTTTCCTCTTCCTTGTAACTTAAAATTTTTGCTTCTGTTTTGCATATAAATAGGCTATGGTTTATCTATATTAAAACCAAAAAATATATATATATATTTTTATGCTTACTCCCTCCAGTTACTGACTCATTTCTCTCTTCTACTGTATAAAAAAATGATTAAAAGAAGTGACCATATTCACCTCTCTTCTCACTTTTTTTGAAATGTATTCCAATATGGCTTTTTCCACTACTAATTCAAACTGCTTTATCAAAATCAACAATGACCTCCATGTTGTCAAATCCAATGATTAATTTCCAGGCCTCATCTACTTTTATGTGTTCTAGTTAACCCTTCCTCATTCCTTTGAACTGCTGTCTTCGTCTGTCTTCTGGGCTTGACTGCCAGGCTTCACTTGTCTCGGCTTGGCCTCTAGGCTTCTAGCCTTGGCTTGTCTTCACGTTCTCCTGGTTTTCCTCCTATCCCCTAGCAGTCCCTTTTTAGTATCCTTTGCAGGTTTCTATTGTTCATTTCTATTTCTTAATTTTAAAGTGCTCTAGGGTTCAGTCTTTATTCTATTCCCTCTTTGTCAACATTAATTGGTGACATCATTTATTATCATAGCTTTAAATACTACCTATAGTCTAATTCCCAAAGTTTTACCTGTATGCCCTGAACTCCAGGTACACATATCCAGATGCTTTCTCAGCCTTGCAACTTGGATGTCTGACATCTCTTATTTAACACAAATTGCATAGCAGTAATAGATTTCTTTTAAAGAATTAAATTTTTTAATTTAAAAAAATTATTAAATTATTACTGTAATTTATTATAAGCTAGCCTACGATAGGCTAGTGAAATATACACATATTTTATAGCCCAATAAATATCTCTGTGGTTCTTATAAACATAATCTTCTAAAATTCTAGACTCAACTATCATACAAGAATATAAAGAAAATAGAGTTATCCTAAAACATGAGATGTGTCCAAGTGCCACAACTGAGGCAATTATTATATCAAACACCAAAGGGAAGTTTTGAAAATCAGTAACTTCAAAAAAATGTGGTTATCTTTTATTTTCACATTAAAATGTTAAACTTACTTTCTTCATGCTGCTACCTGACCAACCCCCCATCCATAACACCTGGCATTTCTTATGCAATGCTGGATTACTCTCACAGTTTATTGTGAAGTTTAAATTTGCAGAATCCATTATCAAGACAACATGCAAGTTTTGCTGAATTCCTAAAAAAGATAAGAAAATTGTAATTATGGAATATTACAGTAATAATAATTAGGGAAACCTACATATGGTCTAGTTTTATGAGATTAAAATTTTCTAAAATGTAATAGTAAGAGCTAATTATTAAATAAAGTTATACAACAGTATTACAGTATGATTTTTATTTTAGTTAAAAAATACTTGTATGTATGTGTCTGTATATGTGCACATAGTAACAAAAAATACCCAGAAGGATAGTCATGAAGAAGGTAAGTGTATATACTATATTACTGTTTTGTGTTAGTTTTCAAATGAATACTGGATTCTATTTTATAATTTTCTTTCAAGTATTTTCATTTAATATTCACAAGCAAAATTGATCTCTGGTTTTGTTTTAAGAAAAAGATCTTTTCCCTTTAAAAAGGAATTTGGAAACTTTCATTTTCTATGTTCTGAAAGAGTTCGAAGTAGCATTGGGATGATCTGTTTCTTAAAGGTGTGGTAGAATTTCCTTGTAAACTTCAAGGAGAGAGAAGGGAAAGTAGCCCTTTAACAACTTTCTCAATTCCACCAATAATAAATGTTCGTTTAGAAAAATAAAGATAAACATAATAATAATATCTGAGCAGTGTTATATTTGTCTTATTTTTTATTTAGTCAATTTCAGATATCTTCAGGACACATAAAACTTCTGTAATAAGTTACACATTTTTTTAAAAATTTATAGAGTCAGGCACAATCTAAATATTTCATTAATTCTCTAAGATAGATGTATAAGCAATAATTTTACCACATGAAAAAAGAGCACCAAAGTAAGTATTTTAAAAAACACTAGTTTCATCTTTCCCTTTAGATAAAATCTTGCTAACATGTTTTTATTTTAGATTAGCTTTTAGGCTATTTTATTTTCTAAACGCTGCCCCCCTCCAAAAAAAGAATAAAAGAATCTATAGAAAACAAGGTTAAATTAAATGGTTTTGATTCACATAAACCAGAGTTTGAATTGATTGTAAATTATGTCACTTACTATATGTGAAGTAATTAAAAATTGGTCCAAAAATTCCATCCTGCGAAGCTTTATCTTTAAGAGGTAACAGTAAAGGCTCTAATTCTTCAAGGGTATAGAGTCCAGGAACTTCACCTATAGAAAAATATCACATTCCTTTGAATTTTAACTGTATTACACTAATTCAAAATATATTTTATGTACATAATGCTCTTGTAATTTTTTTATTAAGTAATCTGCCCTTAGTCAATCTTTGTTTCCAAAAATATACAAACCTTATTACATCAGTATTATTCATAAATCTATATCTTTTGCCTTCATTTGATAAAATTCAAACTCCTAAGCAAGACATTCAAGACAGTTCATAATCTATCCATTTATCAGCCTTTCTAGGTCTCAGTCAACCCTCCTGCACAAGACCTGTGTCCTAACCTCAATGAACTTCTTTGTTTTCCACAAATAAAATTATATACTCTCTCTTTCTGGAAATATAAACCCACACTCTTTCTCAGATGACACTTATCCTCCTCCAAATTTAACGTTTATCATTCAAGATACTATTTTGCCAAATGCTATGCCCACACGCCTTTCCTTACCACCATATGCTAGGTAAAAGACTCTTTTAAACTTAATATCAAAAAATGTCACTATTTAGTATTTATCACATCTTTTAATAATGAATGAATTACTTCTCTTGCCAGATAATTAGATTTTGAACTCCCAGAGGACAAATACTTGATCATGTTCAATATTAACCCTAGAAACTCTGTTAGCAAAGTATCAGGAACACAAACTTGTTAGATCAATAAATAAACAACTGAATGGATCGATGAATAAATTTGTACTAGAAATCAGAAGAACTAATCTATGAACTGCTACTAGACAACAGAATGATGAAAGGCAAGTTGATTAAGACTACAAGCATTTGCCAGAGGGCTTGAACCATGTCTCACTCACCTCCATAAATCCAATATTTAGCACAGGCTCCAGCACATAACAGGTGTTTAATAAATATTTGTTAAACCAATATAGTTATAGTTTATAGAACTATAAGATTAAGTGAAAATTCTTTTGCTATAGATCCAAATCACTGTACTAACATAAAGCCCATCATAGCTTGATTTCTAGTTTTCTTTAGGCTCAACTCAGAGTATTAGACCATCACAATTCACCAAGCTTGTACATATTCAAACAGATGCACACATACATTTCATTTATGTCTTTCTCTAAATTGCAGCTATACAAAGATACTTTTGATACCTTATGTTAGCGAAGAAATCTGACTCTACTTATATATCACACAAAACAGGGAGTAAGAATTTGAAATTATTTTTAAAAAGTGACAAAGACCTATTCAATACCTTTTCTGGAAGTATTCTCAAACATATCTTTTGTCAAAAACATTGGCAAAATTTAACTTTAGCTATGATTTCTGCACTTGTATCTTGAAAATAAAGACCAATTTATCATGATATACAATAATTACTGGGTGAATGCTTATCCAGCTGTTTGCTTTCAGGGGGAAAAAAAGCCTGTAAGCTGGTCTGCTAGTCACTAGCATCTCAGTCAAAATGAACAAGGTCTCCATCTAGTGACAATTTAAGCAATGTGCAAGAATTACGTATTTTTCGCTCCATAAGACACAATTTCTTTCCCCAAAAAATGGAAGGGAAAATGCCCATGCATCTTATGGAGCAAAAAAATACAGCATTTTATTAAATACTTTAACACACCATTTGGTTCATAATATCTTTTCTCTTATTTTCCTCCTTAAAACCCTAGGTGTGTCTTATGGTCAGGTGTGTCTAATAGAGCGAAAAATATGGTAGAATATACGCCTTAAAAATCAGAAGATGTAGTTCTGTAAAAAGACCACAAATACTTCAAGCTTGCTCAAGGCCTACCAATTTCACTGTGCCATTAACCCCTAACTTTTTTTTCTTTTTTTTAAAATTTTATTTATTCATTTTTAAGAGGAGAGAGAGAGAAACGGGAGGAGCTGGAAGCATCAACTCCCATATGTGCCTTGACCAAGCAAGCCCAGGGTTTTGAACCGGCGACCTCAGCATTTCCAGGTTGACGCTTTATCCACTGTGCCACCACAGGTCAGGCAACCCCTAACTTTTTTAACAGAAATTGACCTACCACTTGTTGAACTAGAGACCTAATACACACTTCTCATTTGGACACTAAAGTATAAATACTTCACATTATAAGTTAAAAACTTTTTCAACCAAAGCTGTTTAATTCTAAAGAAAAGACTTTTTTATCCAAAATATACCTAGCATGATACAAAACAAGGATTTATTAATAACTGAGTCAAACATGAGTACCATTTAACTGTACTAGGGTCCCCATAATGGAAGAACCGATACAGCTGAAACTTGCATTGAACAAGCTTTACTTTGTACTTAAATAAATAAAGACTCTTGGTCTAAGTTTAAAACTAACCTATCAGGCCCTGGCCAGTTGGCTCAGTGGTAGAGCGTCGGCCTGGCGTGCAGAAGTCCTGGGTTCGATTACCGGACAGGGCACACAGGAGAAGCGCCCATCTGCTTCTCCACCCCTCCCCCTCTCCTTCCTCTCTGTCTCTCTCTTCTCCTCCCACAGCCGAAGCTCCATTAGAGCAAAGATGGCTCGGGCGCTGGGGATGGCTCCTTGGCCTCTGCCCCAGGCACTAGAGTGGCTCTGGTCGCAACAGAGCGACGCCCCGGAGGGGCAGAGCATCGCCCCCTGGTGGGCAGAGCATCGCCCCTGTTGGGTGTGCCGGGTGGATCCCGGTCGGGCGCATGTGGGAGTCTGTCTGTCTCTCCCCGTTTCCAGCTTCAGAAAAAAAAAAAAAACTAACCTAACCTATCACATACAAATTCTACTAATAGTGATTATTCATTATAAAGAGATTCTAACAAATTTCCTAAATTTTCAAAATAAGGAAAATATGAGAAACTGAAGATATTCTGTCCAGGAAACCACCAGAAAGGTCAGGTGGTTCCAGAAACAACAGGAGTATACCATGACCTGAGAAAAGTAAGATCTCATATTATCTGGAATAGATTTGTATTCATATGTCCACATTAAGGCTAACCCATAATTAATCAACCATTCCACTAATGAGGAACACATGTTTATTATAAATTATATTACATATTTTCTTACATACTAGTTCTTTAATTTCTGTAGGTTAAACTTCTACAGATATTCACTATATCAAAAGATATGGCATTTTTTAAAAAAGTACGGGTTATTAACTTTCCCAAAAGGTTATAACAGATCACCAAAAGCAAATGAGAACACTCTTTCAGTATGTTCACTAATAATTCATTATTAATAACAATTTTATATAATTCTCCAATCTTTTGGTTTTATAGAAAAAAGTTTCTTAATTCTCCTGCTCTGAGAATGTTTAACCCCACGTTACCTTAATCAAAGCTGTGTCAAAAGTTCTCTGAAACACAATTTTACACAAGGACATTTTACTTGCTTCATTTTTAGATTATAACTTAATTTTCTATGAAGAGCAGCCATTCACTTGCCTGAAGACAAAAGGCTATTGATCATCTCCAAAAATGCAGGATGCACGAACTGGTAATCCTCAAGAAGCAGCACCACGTGCTGAGCTTCAACGCCTGCGAGGTGCAGCACCTGCACAACCGAGGGTGAGTTTGGTACCGTTGAACATTTTGGGGACCGTTACAAAGTTTCATTCTGTATGCAAGCTAAGTCACTTTATTCCTCTTTCTTTATTTGTATATTAGTAATAAAAATTAAAAATCAAATGTTAGTTATATAGTTTGGAAAGTAAATCCAGACCATGAACAATGCTATTTGGGGGAAATTTTAGTTATTTTATATCTAGGACAATAAACAACAGCTAGAAGATAATTTTTAGATAAACCCATATATATCCCATATAAATTCCTTCCTTTTTTTTCTTTCATGTCCATCTAACATTCTATCTTCAGGAGTTTGAAATACTAATAAGGGTATTTTTCTTATCTGTATGTAATAACATGATTTTCTAATAATTATGGGGAAATAGTCAAAATTAAAAGAAAGACTGTTGCATATCAGAGACTTAAAAATCTTTAAAGAATAATAACTGTGATTTAAAATCAAATAATGCAAAAGATGAGTAACTCACATATCTGAGATCATTTTTGAACTGCTTGAGTCCATATCCTCTGGACATCTTTGGAGAAAAGAGCACTGCTCCATGCATATGACTGACTAAGGAAGTGATGGTCCGACGGCCCACACCACTGCGTCCCGCTAGGAGAAGCGAACCTCCAGGAAAACTCAGCACTCTATCTATCCTAGACATATACTCCAGGACTTCTTGAAAAAGTAAAATATTTAAATTCTGGTTATCTCGTCCATAATGAATAAGACCCTTTAAAAAAAAAGCACAAAGAATATTTTATAATTAATAAAATCCCAAATTACATAATAAAAATGTTAATATCTGGATTAAGATATTAACTTTTGATGCACTAAAGAACAGGGGTTAAGTGATTACATGAAATCACACACTCTATAGTTTCTCTAATAATCCATCTTAATGGCACTTTCTTTTTTTTTTTTTTTTTTTTTTCATTTTTCTGAAGCTGGAAACAGGGAGAGACAGTCAGACAGACTCCCACATGCGCCCGACCGGGATCCACCTGGCACGCCCACCAGGGGCAATGCTCTGCCCACCAGGAGGCAATGCTCTGCCCATCCTGGGCATCGCCATGTTGTGACCAGAGCCACTCTAGCGCCTGGGGCAGAGGCCAAGGAGCCATCCCCAGCGCCCGGGCCATCTTTGCTCCAATGGAGCCTTGGCTGCGGGAGGAGAAGAGAGAGAGACAGAGAGGAAAGCGCGGCGGAGGGGTGGAGAAGCAAATGGGCGCTTCTCCTGTGTGCCCTGGCCGGGAATCGAACCCGGGTCCTCCTCACGCTAGGCCGACGCTCTACCACTGAGCCAACCGGCCAGGGCATGGCACTTTCTAAAGAAAAATGTGTATTATATCAAACAAGTTCAAGGGTCCACAATAATCAGTTACTTCTGATCACAATTACTATAATTAGTAAAAAGCAGTGTGAGACACCAGGCTAATTATAAAAACTTTATAAGTTCTCAAATTTTACCAGTTGTTAAAAATCAAATCAGTGTGCACAGACCATACATAACAGTCCAAAACCTAGAAGCCTAGTGCCTAAAAAGTATTTTTTGAACTCTCATCTGCTTGAAGATGAGTGAAAAGCCACACACAGGTAGTCAGCCCTGCAATGAACTATGCGATGGAGTGAAGGAAGAGAGAGAAGACTAGACTGTACATACTTAACTCTGAGCATTCCTAACTTTGCAATATCTGTTCCAGGCAAATCAATCAAATCACCAGACGTGAAAAACTTTTCTTGAAATACAACCCACACTAACTTCCAATACAAATATTAATTTTTAAAGCAATCAAATGTAACACTGTTTTTTCTTCTTTAATGTAATTAAAATTAACGAACTGTCTAGGACAGCACTATTCAGGGTTTCAGTACATCAGTGGCACTAATATCACCTGAAAGCTGCTGAGAAATTCAGATTTGTTGGGCCCCAGCTACTGAATCAGACTTCCCTGGTGTAGAACTCAGAAATCAGTACATTTTCTGGCTCTCTTGTTCACTCAGGTGTGACACCACTGCTATAGATGATTTCCCAGTTAATGGTAAGCCTTATTAATATTTCTAATATTATGTATCTCAGAAATTTTACATATATCTGTGTATGTGTGTGTCTAGTCAGATCAGCCACACTAGACTAATTTACAAAATAACCAGCTATATGTAGTCTATAATCTCACACTCCAGGCCCCAAAAAGCATATTTTTAGTCTGACCAGGTGGTAGTGCAGTGGATAAAGCATCGGACTGGGACGTGGAGGACTCAGGTTCAAAACCCCAAGGTTACCGGCTTGAGTGCAGGCTCATCCAGCTTGAGCGCAGGCTCACCAGCCTGAGCGCAAGTTCGCTAGCTTGAGTGTGGGATCATAGACATGACCCCATGGTCACTGGCTTGAGTCCAAAGGTCACTGGCTTAAAACCCAAGGTCACTGGCTTGAGCCCAAGGTTGCTGGCTTGAGCAAGGGGTCACTCTGCACAGTCCCCAATCAAGGCACATATGAAAAAGCAATCAATGAACCACCAAGGAGACTAAGGAGCCACAACAAAGAATTGATGCTTCTCACCACTTTCCCTTCCTGTCTGTCTGACTCTCTCTCTCTCTCTCTCTCTCTCTCTCTCTCTGTCTCTGTCACACATTAAAAAAAGCTTATTTTTAAAATTGACTATAATAGTAACAAAGTCCCAATTCAAATCCATGGTTCATATTATACCCTTTTAATAACATCCTTGAGGTCTGCAGAATTTAGTTTTCCAAGTGGTTTTCCATGTGGAGGCATTGGTTGTCCTGAGGCTGCCCCTGCTCCTGAGTCATGTCGGGCTCCCCATGTGACATAGAAACTATCTGTAAAAATAAAATTACTGTTTTATATGTAATATTTGTAATTGGAACATCATAAAAATACACTGCTCATCAAATTATTTTTTAATTAATTAGGTCAAATAAAATCATCTGCAGAAAGGAAAAAAAATTATTTTAAAAGGTACTTAGGAAGATCAATAACATCAGTTAAGATACAAAGACTTAAGTTGCTACATCAAACTCCATCTGAAAACCACCTGATGGGACCCCTGTTTATCTCTGCATCCCACATCACTCACCCCTAAAAATGATTCCTTATAACTTTCCCCTTCTACTCCATCCCATTTCTCTTCTCCTTTTCAAGAATTGTTATATAAAATTTATAGTTTAAAAATAACATAAAATTAGCAAGAAAATAAAATAATCTCAAAACTCTCCTTGAGAAAGAACATAGATGTACTAATACCACCAAGGGCCCTAACTTCTAAAATAAAAGAAAATTAAATAAATTTTAGTTAGAAAACAAAAATCATACAAATGCTCCTGAAATTTATCTATAGCAATGTTCCTGTTACCATACAAGAAAGATCTGCTCCGTTTTACTGAACTTTTCCCTCCCATTACCTCGGAAACTGATCCACCAAGTATTGTCCTTGTCACATGCCCAGCTCAGCACCAGCCTAACTCTCCCTAAACCCAAGCTCCCTCATGTTCCTCTGCAACCCTTCACCATCACGTTTCCTACACGATCTTCTTACTGTCGTTCTTCATTACCTTCTCTCTTTGGAAACCATTAGACTAAAACTCTTATTTGGGAACAACAATTCCATCCTAATCGCCAAGTCTAAATCTCTTTGGTAGATCTTTTCTGTGTGCAGCGCCTAGTGAATATTTTTCCTTGGATCCACATGACCATACTCAAAAGTCACAATCACTACTCCTTTTCAGTTTTCTGTTTATCCCTTATATGTTTATATTCCCTGGGATCAAATTCAGACAGCTTTTCTTTAATTCTAAACACTCCATTTGAATTATTTAATCTTATTCTGTGGTTTAAATTATCAACTATTTATATACCACAAACTCATTCACACTCATCCCTGGCAAGTTTCCCAAGCTCTACGACAGTCCCATATTTCCAATTGCTTGATAAACATATAATTCACATCTTCATTCATTAAACAGTTACTTAACACATACATGTATTTAAACATTGTACTTTGTTAGAGATAAGTGGTAAAACAACTACCTACCTTTATAGAGCGATAAACTTCATGTAGGTTCCCAAAAGACACTCAGAAAGCTTGCAAACACTCAAACACATCTAAAACTAAACTCATTATCTTTACATCTCATCATTTCTCACCTGGACTAATGCAGTAGCCTCCTACCTTGTAACCCTGCTCCAAGTCTCTGCCCCTCAACTATGTCGTCACTGATATGAGAGTAACATACAAACAAGATCTGATTGTACCACACCACTCCAATATCACATATCATTTCCCACTGTCAAAAAACACAATTCTCCTAATCAAGGCCCTTTACAATCTACCTCCACAGACTGCTTGAATCTCCTTTCTCCCTCTCTGCCTCATTATATAATCCAGCTTTCTCAAGCCTTTGGTTCTTTACACAGTGTTTTTCCTTAGCTGGAATGTCCTTCCCCTCTTCTTCACTTAATATAGTCAACCTTTAAAGTTACTCAGGACAATTACAATCAATATAAATCTTAGGTGTTAATCTAACAAAATATGCATAGGACTTATATGCTATAAACCAGGGGTCTCAAACTCAACTCAGCATGTGGGCCGCAGAGCAAGATCACAGCCGTTCGGTGGGCCGCACTAGGTCTACAAAAGGCAACTGTTAGGCAACACTTTTCTCACTGCAGTTGAAAACAAAAAAAAATCAGTACAACAAGCACAATCGTACATGCAGTTTACTCAGTGTCACAAAACGACCAGAAACTGTAGTTCACATCACAACTACTGTTAACTAAGCTAATATCTAGCTAGGATGCTAGAGAAATGAAAAATACAAGTAGGCCCCTAGGCTTACTTAATTTTATCCAAAATATTTTGAACTTCGTGGATTAGTTGCGGGCTGCACAAAATTGTTTGGCGGGCCACGAGTTTGAGACCCCTGCTATAAACTACACAAAACTGATAAAAGAAAATAAAGAAACCAATGAACAACTAAGTGTCGCAACTGTGAGTTGGTGCTTCTCATCTCCCTTCCTGTTCATCTTTCTGTCTCTCTCTCTCTGGCTAGCTCGCAAAAAAAAAAAAAAAAGAGAGAGAGAGAGAGAGAGACTAAGACTAATAAATGAACAGATATATCATGTCCATGGACTAGAATACTCAACATAATAAAGATGTCAACTCTCTCAAACAAGTATATATAAAGAGTTAAATCAATTCCTAACAAAAGCTCAGCAATATTGCTTACACATATAAACAAGATTATTCTGAAATCTATATAAAAAATAAAAATGAAATAAAAGTATCCAAAGTTTTTATTTGTTTAGATATATGAACTCACACTACTGGTAAAGTTCTCATAACATTTCTATATTAACATACACTCAGTAACTATATTACCTGCCATGTTGTCTAATATATCGGACCCCCAATCTCCTTGAAACACTGATGTTAAAATGCTGTCGAATAAATGAAGTTCCTTTGCACTAACAATTTTGTCACGAAATAAGCGCTGTGCTTCATATGCTACAATTTCTAATACATAATCTGGTGGATGGTTTGAAGATTCTAAAAAAAAAGGTAAAATGGTCTTTAATTGTAATAAAATTAAAATGATTTTAAAATGGTCAGTTTCAACATACTATCAGAAAAAAAAAGAGAATGAAAATCTACATACCATGGTTTTGTCATCAGACAGATAGAAAAAAAGAGAAAAAGTTTAAATTTATTGTGTTAACAAGTTGGTAACTTATTTGGTTATTTAAAGTATCCTTTAAGTACTATTATCTCTTGTTTAATAAATATATCAATCCTAAAAAACATTTTAAACATGCTTTGGCTACAGAGAATAATAATTTCATTTTTTCCCCAAAATCATGTTTTAATCATAACAATCATATAGTTTAGATTAGAAAACATAAAAAAAATTAAAATTTTAATATTAATGTTTAAACTTAATATTTATTTAATTTTATGTTGTTATTTTACTTATAGTTTTTTTTAAATATAAATCATAACAATACTCATTTAATGCATCTATCACAAACACAATATACAGCATAAAGACACACACACAAACACATACATATTGTGGCATTCTAAGAAAAATAAGTGATTTTAAATCATGAAGGCAAAACTCACCTCCTTCTAAATCGTATCTGAACAAGCCAAGAACCCACTGGGTAAGGATGCAAGGAGTAAAAAAATAGTGACTATAATCATCAACTGTAAATTTGGCGCGCACCTGAAAAAGAAATTATGGTAAATAATCTGTCTACTTTCTTAGTTATATAATCATGCTATACATTTTTCAACCACCTTAGGCTCACAGAAATGCTAGTTTCTATTGGTGGATAAAACTGTATTGCAATTTCATTGATTTTCTTAGTTATCTGGTATGTTATACTTTATGCAACTAAAAACATCATATAAGAAGGGATGTTACAAGGCTACAACAAACTGCCAAAGACTGTCCATGCAAACATAAAATAAAAGGGTAAAAAACACTGCTATAGAAAAAAATTCAAACCTAAGCTTTAAAAAATGGTGGTTGCAATTCCAAGGCACTCAAGGCCTGGGTAAGAACCATTTTTAATGGTAGGAACCACAGAGCTACTATGTTTAAGAAGCCACTGAACTTTGAACATATCAAAGTATCACTCTCCAATATATTACCAGTCTAGAGCCTGTCCCTTCCTGTGTATAGACAGAACCACTGTTCTTATTCTGGTCTTGATCACTGAACATTTGAGTTAATTTAAAAGAATAATAATGTTCTTGCTTTCTAACTTATCCCTGCCTACTTCTACTCTAGTACTATAAAAAGCATCTTCCACAATCACTCTCATAACTTTCAAATATTTATACTATTGGCTTTACCTAGGAAGACCTTTCATCGCCATCCATTTTGTATATTTTTATTCATTTTTCAAAATTCAGATCACATTTTACCTCCCCTTAACAACTACTACATACAACAATATTATTTCCTCTTCTGTGCTTTCTCTGTAACTAGTGTATGCTGCTGTTATACTCATGACACTGTATTAATAGTTTATTTATACGACTAGTCCCTCATTAGACTGTAAACTTCAAAAGTATAGAGACTCCATCATCTTTGCATCACTAGGACTAGTGCTGGAAAGATAATGTACTCAACAAATGTCTTCTGCCATCCTTAATGCCTATTCTCAAGTGTTATCACACTTACAAGGAAGGATACTTTAGACATTTCCTCATAGGTAACAGGAAAGAAAGAAACATGAAAGACTACTCTTGGGTTTGAAACCTGGAAGACAGGACCCTAAACAGTTGGTTCTGTGGATAGAGTGTTGGCCTGGCATATGGACATCCCAGGTTCAATCCCTGATCAGGGCAAATATAAGAAGCGATGTGAGAAGTGACCATCTATTTCTCTTCCCCTCCCCTGCAGTCAGTTGACTGGTTCAAATGTCAGCCCTGAACACAGGATAGGTCGGTTGATTCCAGCATTGGCCCCAGACAGGGTTTGCCGGATGGATCCCAGTTGGGGTGCATGCAGGAGTTTGTCTCACTATCTCCCATCCTCCCACTTAAAAAAAAAAAACCCTGGAAAACAGAAACTGGAAACTAAAAGAAGTCAGGAGAAATATCTAGTTTTGGAAAAAAGATAAACTCCATTTTAAATATTCTAAATTTGAGCTGATAGAGGAATAACCATTCATCCACTGATTCATTCAGTCAGTATTATTGAGTGTCTACTTGAAACACTGTGTGGTGATACAGTAGTGAATAAAGGAGGAAGAGCATCTGACCTCACAGAGCTTACACTCAAACAACAGGAAGAGAAAGCCTGAATAACAACACGGGTCAGGATTAAAGACAGTCCTTTGGAAGTGATACATATAGATATGAAAACTACAATATACATACATATTTATACCTGTTCATACACTTGTACCATTGATCCTGCTAAGAGATGAATTTTTGATGAAGAACCCCAAATAGAATGATTCTTCAAATTTTTATGTAAAACTGGTTCCAAATATGCTCCATAAATTGTCTGCAACTGCTCTCTTTCTGGGTAACTGAAAAAGAAAGTTAAAATAAATATAAAGAAGAAGTTGAAATAAATCATTATCCTAAATTATTATTTTAATGTTATAGCAGTGGTTTTCAATCTGTGCTGCCTTGAGACCTAGATACCTCCAGATTTTCCCAGGAGCTAACACCAAACTCTCTATTCTCACTTCAACCAAATTATATCTCTAATTATCTGTTGTTTAATACTAAGAATCCTAATAGAGGATTCCAACAAAATTACTTAAAACATAATTATATGAAAAACCACTAATCTTTAAAAAGGGCTAAAAAAAAAGGTTGCTTCAGAAAAAACAATTTGAATTATGTTGAGCTTGTACATAGGGCAGTAATCCAAATAAGAACCATAAAGTGGAACAAATACAAGTAAAATCAATCTTTTTCTCCCAAATTAAAATCTATCTCAATACAGCTTAATTGGTGGCTGTAACATTTCTAGAAGAAGACTGTTAATAGATGGTTATAATTAGCATGAAAACATAATATCTAGACTTTACAAGGAAAAACAGAGCAGAGCAGACAGTGCCATAACCATAAAACTCAGAAGTCCTGTCACAATTACAGGCCACGGAGATGGGTGGATGTTTTAGAAACGATGCTATCGGCCTCTAATATAGCCTAACTCTACTTTTTTCACATTTAAATTCTCTGTTTAGTTACCATCATAAAATCTGATAGCATTTTTGTTTTATAAGATCATAAAACCTTTAAATCTAAAATCTATCATTCTGATTCCTGATACTGATATTTTAGAAGAGACAATACAAAACCGTTCTGTTTTATTTCTAATATATAAGAATTGTTGTTTAAACCCTTTATTATCCTAAAATATTGTCAATAGTTTGAGAAGGGCAGGAAAAAACGTTAGTATAAGAGCTTAAGTTTTACTATTTGTATATTCCAAATTTTAAAATGAGTTAAAGCACTAAGATACATACTCTATAGCACAAAGACGAACAATGGAAGTAAATCTGGTAGTAAGTTTATGCCTTCCGAGTCTTCCTCCAGCTGACATTGAAGCCACAATGTGAATGTTTTCGAAACCAACCCATTCTAAATTTTCATCATAAAATCCTTGATATGTCAACACCTATTTCAAAATAAATTTTAAAATAAAAGTTTAATGCTTAAGATTTTCTAATCATGATATATTTTGCATAATATTCAAATGTTTCCAAATGCAATCATCATCTTCTACCTGTCTCAAAAATATAAAATTGAAATATATTTTAAAGTCTTATATCATTGAAAAATAATACTGTATAAGACCGTGTTTAATGAATGTTAACTGGATTATCATTTTTAAGATGCTTTCTCTCTAATAAACATTAAAATCCAGATGATAGTATAAATCCACCAGCAAATATAAAAAGAAAAGTGAAAGAAGTCAGAAAAAATATGAGGAAAAAATATTTTTTAAAAATATAAGGAAAATATTTTTTCTATAAATATTTTATTCTATTTTGCAGTTTGTAGTAAAGGTAAATTTGAAGATATATAAGCATAATGAATTTTCATTTAGAATTTAGGGTTTTTAATCTAATGTAAGTCAGATACAAAAATACAATCTTCTACACTGACTGAGATTGGTCTCTAACACCTACACAGGCAAAGAGGAAGGCTAATGAACTAAAGCAGCCAGAAAGGGGCATGACTGAGGAGATCTAACTGCTCTCAGAAGAATGCATACCTAAAAACCTAAGGCAAAAGCTTCCCCAACTCCAGCACCAGCCTCAGCTTCTGCTTCCCTTCTTTTAGGAATAAAGGATTTGTAAATAGGTATAGAGTAAAGGCTGTTTTCACTCTACCTGTCATATATCAACTCTAAGTAATGCTAACTTCTAAAGCAGCGGTTCTCAACCTGTGGGTCGCGACCCAGACGGGGTCACCTAAAGCCATCGGAAAATACATAATGCATATCAGGTATTTACATTCCGAATCATAACTGTAGCAAAATTACAGTTATGAAGTAGCCACCAAAATTATTTTTTGGTTTGGGGTCACTGCAACATGAGGAACTGTATTGCGGGGTCACGGCATTAGAAAGGTTGAGAACCACTGCTCTAAAGGGAGGAAGATCACAGGAAGAAGATCTAGAATAAGACAGAGATGTTTCAAGAGTTTAAATTCCATGGCACATGCCAGATAAGACTGGCTCTAAGGAGGAGAGCAGAAGGTTTTTCTATCTATAAGAAAAGTAAATGAAACTAAATTGGTTGTCAATTATATAATAACACTTCAAGCGTAAGACTCACCTGTTGCAGGAAAGCTACCAGAGTACTGGTCCCCCACTTATCAAGTTTGGGTAGGTTGATATCTTTTAAGTACAAAACAAGTCTCTCACAGTCTTTTGGTCTGTATACTCGCCCAGTGTTAGTACTGATCACCATGCAGGTCTGGCTCAGTTTCTGCAGGAGATGTCGGGACGTAGTTTGTGCACTACAGTGAACTGTAGCAATTTGAGTGGACCGGAGCTGGGAAAAGGCATACCTGAGCAGCATCCTATGAAAGATATGACATTTAACTTTGAAAATGCAACTAGCAAAATACTTTTTCTATCCAATATAAAATTTCTATGTTATAAATATTTCATTTTCTAAATTATGTATGATGCTATTTAAGGGGGACGTAAACACAAATATAATAACTTTCTAATTTTTATTGAATAGATTGGGAAAATATATTCATATTTTAAGGCAATCTTGGGACACTTTCACACACAAAAAAGTTTACGAAAATAATTTAGTTTAATAAAATATATATTAAAGACACCAACTGTTTTCCAACAGTTGGAAAGATTTTAAGATATTAAGTTATCCAAGTTAAGAAAAATTACTTTAGCCTGTCCAGGCGGTGGCGCAGTGGATAGAGCGTCGGAATGGGATGCGGAGAACCCAGGTTCAAGACCCCGAGGTTACCAGCTTGAGCGTGGGCTCATCTGGTTTGAGCAAAGCTCACCAGCTTGAACCCAAGGACTCTGGCTTGAGCAAGGGGTTACTCAGTCTGCTGAAGGCCCGTGGTGAAGGCACATATGAGAGAGCAATCAATGAACAACTAAGGTGTCAAACAAAAAACTGACGATTGATGCTTCTCATCTCTCTACCTTCCTGTCTGTCTGTCCCTATCTATCCCTCTGACTCTCTCTCTGTCCCTTTAAAAATAAAAAATTACTTTAACTTTATAGAATTTTTAAATTACTACTAGAAATGTGAAACTAATAATCCACATCTCCTTTACTTACAGAAACTATACTCAGTAGGCACTAAAAATAGGCTGAATTCTACTTAATTAAAAGCTATTTCAAATAGAGATAGCATCAAGATTCATCTTTTCAGTTGAAGGGATTAAGCAAAGGGGAAAATACCCCATATATACAGACAACAGAACAGGGGTTACAAGAGGGAAGTGGGGGGAAGCAGAAGAGATTAAAGGGGAATTAACCGTCAACCCAAAAAATTTATTAAAAAATAATTCACTCTTTATAAGTAAAGCAAATATTAATTTTTTAGTGCATCTAAGGTATTCATTTGTTGTGATTTTTATGAACAGACTCTTTCTATAAGTATCATCCAGATTGTTCTTTTTCCATTAAGAAACATACAGCTTAGCAGGGAAAAAAACATTTTTCTCTACAGTCATATTATTTTTATAAGTAGTGACAATAAAAGAGTCCTTTTTAAAAATATAAGTGCCAGTTTAACAACAACAAAAAAGGTAACAAAACCTGTTAAATCATCTTAAAAGAGGAGAAAAGCATGAATTCACAATATGCACCTCCATCAACATTTTTATGCTCTTACCCTTTGCCACATCCTTCTGGTCCTACAAGAATAAATGGCTGTTTAGTCTCAGAACTTAACCAAGGTTTGAAATAATCCAGACCTCGCTGCATGTCAGGAGTCAGAATGACTGGGAGTGCTTGGCCGTTATGGAAATCATCAGCAGTCAAGTTTTCTGGCTTCTTCAGCACATAAGATGCTAATCGTCCTCTACTCGAGTCATAGTAGGTGTCCAATGGTTTGTGAAAGTCTGGAGGAGATTCTCGTGCCCAATTAAAAACCTTAGGAGGAAAAAGTTCAACAGGTTTTCATATATTCCAGAAAATGTGAAATTTTAATTCTTTAAGGTAAATGTCCCAAAGTGAAACATCTCAGTTCAAAAAGTTCACATAATTAAAGTAACATTATATCTCAAATATTATTCTCTAAATGATGACATTTAAGCAAATAAATGTCATCTATATATATTAATATATACCAAGGTACAAATCCATTCAAGTTTTGAGTGCTTATGAGCACTAAACTATAGCTTACACAATGTAGGACTCCTAGACCTCCATTTCCACCATATTCTGATACTGCCAATTCCACTGTTACCACCATTGCTCAAAGCTCTCAACCTGTTATTCTTCTTTCCCACTCTGAAAACTGTTATCTCCCCAGATATAAAACAGAGTTATCTCCCAGTGCTAGTCTTCAACACCTTTATTCTGAATTTTGGCAACAGAATATCTGCCTACATGCAATATGTAATATGGCACTGAGTGGTAACAATGAGATGTTTCTTACAAAAGAATGACCATGGTAAGGAAAACAATAGAGAAAGCAATAAATTATGGTATCAAGGAAAAAACAAAATTATAGAAATGAAGAAATATAATATTGGAGTCAACTCAGAGAAATATATGTTCAATTATTTCAATGGAAGCCAATAGTAAGAAACACCTTCATATGTAGAATTCAATTATATAAACAACTTAGGTGAATTAAACCTTTACATTTATTTAAGCAAATATTTATGATTAATTCTTCCTAATAAGTAATTTAAAAAATATGTTATTCTAAGATTAAAATAAATACATAATTATATTTTTTCATGTAGTTAAGTAGGTTCAAAAATGTCTAACAAAAAAGATGTGTTCCAAATTTTAGCCTACTAAAATATAATTATATAAAATTATAATCATATAATAAAATACAAACTAATTCAAAAGAGAAAAATATGTATGCATGTGCATGTATATCATGTGGTAAATGCATTATTTTTCTATAGAATATACAATTTCAAAATTAAAAAGTTCTGTACCTTATAGTTAAGTCACTGTATTTTGACAATTAAGAGTCAATAAAATATTTTTAAAGATTTTATTTATTCATTTTAGAGAGGAGAAATAAAGGAAGGGAAGGAAGAGAGAAAGAGAGAGAGAGAAGAGGGGAGGAGAAGGAAGCATTAACTCCCATATGTGCCCTGACCAGGCAAGCCCAGGGTTTCAAACCAGCAACCTCAGTGTTCCAGATCGACACTTTACCCACTGCACCACCACAAGTCAGACTTGACATTTTTTTTAAATGCAGATTGAATATAGGCTTTAAAATGTATTACCTCTTTGGTGAATTCCAGACGTGATTTCATGTTCAGATTTCCACCAAGTCCCCTTATGAGATTAATAATAAATTGGTCATGATCTTTGCATCCATGTAGATGGGACAAACCATTCATCACAGTCCCAACCAAACTTGTTTCTACTACATAGTCATTCTGTTAATTAAAATCCATGGTACAGACAAAACACAATTGATTAGTTAACTTAGAACCATACAGATTGACATTCACATCTCTTCTATAAATCACCTTTTCATTTATCCCCCTTTTCAATTTGCAGAAAGTTTAGATTTTATTCAATTTATATATACAAAACAAACTTTGAAAATAAAAAGTAATCATAAATAACTAAGTACTGGAGACCTCAAATAGATACTTCCTAAGCAGAATATAAAAAATAAATCAATGAGCCTTGAACTAAAAAGAATAGCACTTCATTTCTTTTTCTTGTTAAGAAAGAAGCTAGAGGCAAGGGCCAGAACAACTGCACTGAACAAGCAAGTCTAGTAAAAGCAAGCTTAAATGAAACACCAGTTGGAGCTTTCTCTCTACATAGATTTTTTAAATAAAACTTTTAGACTGAAGTTGTATAGATGTTTTGATCTGCAGTCCTCTGGACACCCTGTGTAACTCTAGGGAGCTAGAAAAGAATTCTCACTAATCTAAAAATATTTACTGAGAACTAATTAGGCATTAGAATATGTAGTGCTAGGTGTTTTTTTAATGTTCTAAACAGACTATTTTTATCACAGAACTGAAGTCTCGTAAAGGAGACGGTTAACAAGTTGTGGAAAAGCTATAGAGCAGCAGAACAAAGTGTTTCCAGAAAAGGGAAGTCAGACTGAGGGCTCAAGGCCTCTTTGAAAAAGGTGATACTGAACTGACATCTGAAAAGTGTGATCTATGTGGCCATGCAACATATGCAAATGCAAGCCCTGGGTAGAGATACAGAATTAAAAGAAGCAGATGCCCGAATAAGCAAGGGAAGAGTGGTTTAAGTCAGAGAGGTAGGCAGGGGCTGAGTGTGCAGGATTATATAGACTATGGTAAGGACTGCAAAATTTATTTTCCTGCCATTAAAGTGTTTTTCTATTGCTGTTGTTTTTGACAAGAGATAGAGAAAGAGTAAGAGAGAGGAACAGATAGGGACAGACAGACAGGAAGGGAGAGAGATGAGAAGCATCAATTCTTCGCTGAGGCACCTTAGTCATTCATTGATTGCTTTCTCATGTGTGCCTTGATCAGAGGCTACAGCAGTCAAGTGACCCCTTGCTCAAGCCAGCTACCTTGGGTTTCAAGCCAGCAACCATTGGGCTCAAACCAGCAACCATGGGGTCATGTCTACGATCCCATACTTAAGCCAGTGACCCAGCGCTCAAGCTTGTGAGCCCATGCTCAAGTCGGATGAGCCTGTGCTCAAGACAGTAACCTCGGAGTTTCAAACCTGGGTCCTCCATGTCCCAGTCTGATGCTCTATCCACTGTGCGACCGACTGGTCAGGCTAAACTTTTCTTAAGAGGGTAAATTGATCCAATTTGAATTTTTTAGAAAACCACTCTGCCTGCATAATAAATACTTTTGTAAGAATGGAGAAATGAGAGAAAGAGCCAAAAAAAAAAAAGGAGATGGGTAGAAATCCAACTGCTTAGGCCATGCAGAAAGAAAACCCAAATATTTCCTCCAAATTTTCTAATTTGCTAAATTAATACAAGAAAGCAAAAAACTAATTATAAATAAATCAACATTTGGCTAGAACATCCATCATGGTATATCTCTGAGAATCTGAACATGGTGAACAGTAACAGGGATCCAACCTCAAAACAAATTAGTTTATTTTTCTAATTCTTTAATATCCACTCCCTCCTTAATATTCTTATCCTGTCATCATTTCTACAGTCACAAACACCTATATATTTATATATTTAATCTAGCGTCATTTCTATTTCTCATTCCAACATTTAAAGCATGCAAGTAGATGACCTCAAGGTATTTGAACTGGAGAACCTTATTAGGCTTTGCATGTTTTATATTAATGAAATAACAACATGTCTACTGAAAAGGTGTCATAACATAGGCATCAGATATTTAATTAAGCACATATGCTCTCATTTATTAACTACTCTGTTATTAATATACTTTGTTCTGGGGATACAATAAGTGCCCACAAAGTGCTTATAATTGAAGGTGAGCAATTATAATATAGTTGAGAGACACTGTACATTGCTACAAAAGAACAACAGAGGAGACAGCTCAATCAGACTGAGGGTTGGTTGGAGTGGTCCTTTCCCTGAGGCCTTCAGGGAAACCCATCTCATAAGCATCGCTTTGCACAAAACCCTATTTCCTTCATCCTGCATCCTTATAAAGTCAGAAAAGAAAAAGGTTGCAAAAACTAAATTAAGATCTCCATTTCTATGTATGTCTTGTTAATTGCAAAGTATTAATCTCTAAATCAAGTTCATTTTAACAGATACTTTAAAAAACTTCACTGATGTTTATTTCCTCTATTTTTTTTCCTTTTTATAGAATTTATTGAAGTGACACTTGTTAACAAAATTACACTGGTTTTAGGTGCACAATTCCACAGCACATCATCTGTACACTGTATTGTATGTGCTCACCACCAACTCAAGTCTTTTTTCATCACCAGATTTCCACTATTTTTGTTTATATTTTTCATAAAAGCAATGACATAAAAGAAAGACCCAGAAAAGTCTGAAAAATGATGTAGAATATCTCTGAAAGCTCCCCACTATACTTTTTGCACATTAAACTTCTAGTCATGCTTCAAATTCAAAATTAAGTGTAGTCTTTAAAACTTTTCTAAAATTTTCCTCCATTAGAAAAACTTTCTCAGGAAAAGGGATTGTCCTGTCAGTGTTCAACTCTCAAAGTCTCCTTTTGTGGTATTCTTGACATACTTGAGTTATTTAATAAATTTCTGTTAAATAAACAAATGTTTTAATAATACTATAAATAACTCTCCATCACTGTCCTGCTTTAGTAACTCCGCATATCTGTCCTGCTTTAGTAGTAATTTGACATCACCATTAGCATGATATATCCATGAGTACTTACAGACACAGTAAAAAGTAACAAGATGGTTTTGCTATTAAAATTTGAAAGACATTCCAATATTCAAGATTTCTAGGTAAGCAGTGCGAGATATTATGGGTGGACGAATTAAAGTGTGTAAGACTAACATAATATAACATTATGCCAATCAGTATAGATGGACAGCAATGAAATCCTTTACCTGTCACTACACCGCCATATTCTGGCAGAGTGCTACTCAAAGACAGCTGTATGTAAGCAACACTCTCACTCACTACACTTTTCCTTGAAATGACTAATTATGAAACATTAGGGTTAACTTACCTGCTTTAGCACCCATTGTGAAGCTTTTCCGAAATAATCTCCAATCCAGTTTTCAAGGTTATTCCTATATTCAGGAGGCTGATTCCTCAACCAAGATTTTATCAGAGAATTAATATCTGTTTCTTCATCACTAAAACAGATTAACATACACATAAGGAATTAAGAAGAAATTGTCAATCTATTTTCAAAATAAATTTCTGGTCCAATTAACATTATTCTATACATATATCTGCTAGTATACAAGAGTTGACTTGAGTAACTTCTGTGACTGTGTGTACATATATTAGTTATGCATATATACATTTACACACACACATACACATACACCATATTTCCCCATGTATAAGATGCTCCCATGTATAAGACACACCCTAATCTTGGGACATGAAATTTGAAAAAAGGCAGTAAGTGCAAAAAAGCCAGAAATACAAGTAAAAATATCTACAACCACTTCTAAAAAAAGTGTCTTATACATAGGGAAATACGGCACACACATATACAAAAGTATAATTTCCTGTAAAATAAAGCAAATAAACTTCATCTATATTACTATAAATATAAACTAAAGAATAACTTATCTGCAACTTAGCCAAAAAGTAGACTAAACCCTTCTTACTAAAAGTATGGCCTGCCTGTTGGAAATACAGAATCCTAAATCCCATCCCAGACATACTGAAGCAAAATATTCACTTTAAAAAAATCCCTGGATGATTCAAATGCACATTAGAGTTCAAGAGGTACTGAATTTTAACACACATCTTCAAAAAATTTTTCTTTTTCTCTATCTCAAAAAAGGTAACTACCTAAATTCCCATGGCATTATTAAAATCTTTCTAAGCAAAATAAAATTATTTTAGCAAGGCACTTAATTGTATGATTAACATCCAATAGCTAATATTAAATATAATACTGACATATTCAAAAATATATCTTACATAATTACAAAATAATAATAGTAAAAACTCATAGGATAATAATTTTAGAATTGACAAGGGCTCACAAATTTATTATTTTTCCTATCTTACAACACTGATTCATAGCAACACTATAAAATACTGAGCTCTTAAATATTTCCTCTTAAAGTTCTATCCAGTCTAATAAGGAAAAGAAAAATGTAAAGATCAAAGGTAAATATTTAAGTTACATTAGATCAGCTCAAAACAGACAAGAAAAAGACTATAAGCTCCTTCAGAATCAAGTCTGTGTTGTCCATGGCATCTTCACAACGCCTATGGCAACTACTAGAGGTCTGTCCAACATAACCTTGGTTTATACCGGTTACCACAGGACTCTCTTTCACAATTTTTAAATTTTATATTTCAATTACAGTTTACATTCAATATTCTCTTGTATTAATTTCAGGTGTATTCTCTTTCATTATGAAAAGGTCCTCATTTGGCCTATTGTGTAGGAATGCTCAATAAATACCTGCTGAAGAAATGAATAACACAATCAAGGTACAAACTAATCAAACAGCAACAAAAAATGTTAATATGCATTTATATTTTACATGAGATCACATATATTCATTATGCCTCTCACAAACAATATCTGGTTCACTAACAAATTTCAAACCTCTACAGCAATATGTGGTATTTTTCTTCTGCTAAATATCCACAGCATTCCACTTATCATGTATTTCATTGATATTCTATCCTTTATTATAATTGTTATATTGATTGTGTCTCCTCTACTTGAAGGTATGCTCCGTGAAAACAAGCTCTCCATAAATGTTATTTTTATTCCCTTCTTGCTTTGTCTCTCCTAAAATGTCTAACTTAATAGCACATACATAATAGATATTCAATAACTATTTTAAATTTTAATAATCTTTCATTTTATCATGTTTTTCCTCACAATATTTTAGTACATGAAATAAGATAAATTATGAGATATTGCTTAAAACGTTATTAACCCATTTATAAAAAAATAGTTATAAACATTATATATAATAAACCTCAATATGTTAATCAGAGTTCATGACAAGTTTAATATAAATGATTTCAGTCCTGGCCAGATATCTCAGTTGGTTAGAGCATTGTTCTGAAGCATAGATGTTGCCAGTTCGATCCCCAGTCAGGGCATATACAGGAACAGATTGATGTTTCTGTCTCTCTCTCTCTCTCTCTCGCACTCTCTCCCTTCCTCTCTCTAAAATAAATATTTTTAAAAAATGTTTTTAATAAATAGATGTTTTCTACAATACCATCAAAGAAGTAAACAATGAAATAATTTTGGAAACAATTAATTTGAACCAACCTAATAACACTATCATTTGTCATACAATACCTCTAATGGCTTTAAATGACCCTAAAAAAGTAGAGCACTTTATTTAGACTGATAAGTATCAAATTCTAAACATAATTTCCAAAAGTAAAAGCATTACTCATTTCATAAAATAAAACTGACTCAAATGTTCATGTTCTGATATGTGACTACTGTATTTATATAAAATTAGTTTAGTATTCATTTCTTCTCTTTAAGCCTCTTCCAGGTACACCAAAGAAGAAAGAAAATATTAAGCAAAGAGGGTTATAATATGTAAGGTAATTTAAATCTAGATTGGTCTTAAAATTCTATAAATCTGAGATTCTACAATTAAAGTATTAATACTTAGCTTTAAATTATTAGCCTGTAGCTCATAACTAGTATGCTCACTTTTATGAACCCAATAATATTATTTAAATGAAAGTAATAGCAAAAGTAGAAAACAAATTAAAAACTTGCTGCTTCACTTAAGCAAACAAAATTATTTAGTAATTGTGATAGGACTATAGTGCTGAAATAATTTTAGTAAAACAGAAACTCTCTGAGTTAGAAGCTAAGAAAAAAAGAGTTAATAAAAAGTGAGAAAGACAAATTATATATTATTTATACAACACATTTTTCACTTAGCTATGAAACCAAAATAATAATTAAAAAATATCCTAATATATTATATGCAAATGCTTTATTGTTTACCTAAGAAAGATCATTCCCATTCTAGATATTGTGGCTGGCGAGGCACAACTTAAGTCATGAGTTTCAAATATAAAGTTAACATTTGGGCCAAACTGAATCCTTTCTCCACTTGGCATAGTAAGTAGTCGATTATCATCCAGAACCGAATTCAGAGATTCTATCCATTCAGGATCAATATCACCATCACAGATTATCCATGAGCTGACATCTATTTTCAAACCATAAAAGTAAAGATAGAATAGAAATATACTCAGTGATAATAATTAAAAATAAGGAATAAAATAATTATCTTATTATTTAGAAGTATGATATTACTGAAACTAAATATGAAGAACAAAAAATTGAACAGGTTGAACTTTTTCATGTAAATTTGTACTCAAAAGGACTGGAGAAATAACCCATGGACTATCCTGGCCCAGCTGGCCAAAGACTCAGTTATATACAGTGTAATAATGCTCTATTAATCTATGAACATACAGAACTGAAATCTCACTACAAGAAAACACAGTGTGAAAGACTTAAGTAGTATTCCCATAACCTTGTGAGACATCCTTCAGACCACTTCTACCATGTCATGAGAACCTATGAATGCTTGTTATGTAATATCTCTTTTAGAAAATATTGAGAACCCACTCTTCAGTGCCTTACATAAAATTTGAATTTCCCATGGAAAGAGGTGACTTTAAAGGGAAGAATTAGTGAACAAGTTGTATATACCAGTCTTTCTATAAGACATACCATTTTTATCCATCCCTCTAAAAATGAGAGTGGTTTCAATCTGTACTAGGACCTTTGAAACAATTCAAAGAGAAGAATATCACCAATAAAAGTGTGAGAAATGAGTACACATAATTTCCGGTTTCTACTTAGAGCAATATTATTGACTGCATTGAAAAACCCCTTCAACATGTTAGAGTTCCAAACCTTTCACTCACTAGCTTAGAAAAATCACTCTAATTAAATTATGACCTAACAAAACATAGGGAAGCCTCTCTGATTCTGGCAAAAAACTCTCTTTAACACCAAACCAAAAAATTTAGATCACGATGTCTACTATTCTATAACTTTAATTTTTAAAACAATTTAAAACATTGTTATTCAAACTGATAAATGTTTGCACAGATACCAATTTTAAAACTAAATAAAATTTTGTCATTTTGTTTCTTTTTGAGACATATCAACTCATTAATCAAAAATTTTATATTCATTCTGTAAATTAATCTAGCTGTCAATTTCAACTCACCCAGATATCTGAGTTTCTATTATAATAAAAGTTGCTATAGAGTATAACTCAAAATGATAGCATCTCTTGAGCCCCTCCAAAGTAAAATATCAATGTACATAATTAAAAGGCAGTTCATGATCATGTATAAGACTTGATAAGAACAGCACTATAGACAAGATCTACCATCCTATAAAATTAAGTAATGCAATCAGTCACACAACACAAACCAACCTTGAGGTTCTCGAACTACTTGGCGAGCACTATTTGTCAGAACACCATCAGACCATTCCCTTGTATCCATGTCAATGTGGCCTAATAACTGATGTCTGGGCATAGCTTTGGGATTCATGGTATATTGTTTTACCACTTTGCCAATTTTAAGAAGTGCTGCTCTTAACATTCTCCAAAGAGTTGATTTTCCAGCACCACTTGGACCAACAATAACAACTCCCATTCTCTGGTGTAATTGTTCGTACAATTCTAAAGCCTTCTTGATCTAGTAGAAAAGAAACATGTTCATATACAACTTGAAATATATGATCATACACAGTTCTACTCTCATTCTATAATAGTGATATTCCAAAAACATAAATTTAGCTTTTTATTTCTTCAGTGGAAGATAAAGCCTTAAATAAAAAAATACTTGAGTAAATCTGAATATATTTACAATGTGATCGTTAAAACTAATATTTCCTGAAAAGAAACCATATGTTTCTAAGTTATTTGACAACATATGTTTATTAAGTTCTTTACTCATTCATCAAATATAATATATTACTTTATTCACTTCCTTCATTTATATTGTCTCCTTAAAATAAAAACTGGAGCCCTGGCCGGTTGGCTCAGTGGTAGAGCATCGGCCTGGTGTGCAGAAGTCCCGGGTTCGATTCCCGGCCAGGGCACACAGAAGCGCCCATCTGCTTCTCCACCCCTCCCCCTATCCTTCCTCTCTGTCTCTCTCTTCCCCTTCGGCAGCGAGGCTCCACTGGAGCAAAGATGGCCCGGGCGCTGGGGATGGCTCCTTGGCCTCTGCCCCAGACGTTAGAGTGGCTCTGGTCGCAACAGAGCAACGCCTTGGAGGGGCAGAGCATCCCCCCTTGGTGGGCAGAGCGTCGCCCCCTGGTGGGCATGCCAGGTGGATCCCGGTTGGGTGCATGCGGGAGTCTGTCTGACTGTCTCTCCCCGTTTCCAGCTTCAGAAAAATACAAAAAAAAAAAAAAAAAACTGGGAAAAAGTGATCATATTGAACATGTAATTGTGCTATATAAAAAGACATACTAAAAAAGAACTTCTAAGTTCTTAGTTTATACATAAAATTTATATAAGATGAAATTATTGTATGCCATGCTCTGTAACAGGCACTAGGAATAAAAAGGTGAGCAAAAATAGACCTGGATTCTGCCTTTCATGGAGACAATTATCTGATGAGGGAGAATTAATATTAATCAAATATACAATGAAACACTAAACAAGTATATTTAACAAGAGTAATAAAAGTACATAATAAGGTGACCTGAACTGGATCTAAAGATTAAGGATGGCTTCCCTGATAAAGTGAGATTTAACTAGAAAGATGAAAGAAAAAGAAATTGAAAGATAAAGAATAAAGATAGGTAGCCCTGGCTAGGCTGCTCAGCAGTGAGCATTGGCTCAGCATATAGAAATCCCGGGTTTGGTTCCTGGTCAGGGCACACAGGAGAAGTGACCATCTGCTTCTCCACCCCTACACCTTCTCTCTCTCTCTGTCTCTCTCTCTCTTCCTCTCCTAAAGCCATGACTTGAATGGTTTGAAAAAGTTGGCCCTGGGCACTGAGGATGGCTCCATGGCCTTGCCTAAGGCACTAAAATAGCAGGGTTCCAAGCAACGGAGCAGCAGCTCCAAATGGGCATAGACTGCCAGGTAGGGAGCTTGTGGGGTGGATCTCGGTCGGGGTGCATGTGGGAGCCTGTCTATCAGCGTCCCTAGTTCTCCCTTAATAAAAATAAATAAATAAAAATAAAGATAGGTAATAAATAAAATAGGAGAAAGGATCAATATATTATAAAATATTCTTGGCAGTTACCTGATTGGGTATGATTTCATAATTGGCCTTCTCAAAGACTTGCTTCAATGCATCACTCAGTTCATCGTATTCTATTTCTTTAAAGTCAATTCCAGGAAACACATCTTTGATCAGTGCGTCAAACCGAGTGCAATCAGTAAATGTAAACTTTGACATTGTATTAAGCCTCAATGCTTGTACCACAATATGGCTTTCATTAACTAAAGAAAAAGTTTCATTTTAAAATTAGTTATAAATTTGTTGATTATAAGAATAATGTTTAAGCGCCTTGATATACATTATTAGTAATTAAGTGATGCACTAAAATTCAGAAACATTTAAAAACCTACGCTATCATGTGAACTGGCAAGGTTACTTTACCATCTTTGACCACTGAATAATAAATATCACTATATAAAGTCATGAACTCTTTTCCATAGAATTTGAATCCCAGGTATACTTACACTTTAATTAATAATAAAAATTATCATTTACATTTGCATAGTACTTTACTATTTCTATGTGAACCTTATAATAACAGTGTAAAGTAAAAAAGTACTACTACAATATTAGTCAATTTTACCTATGAGAAAATTAACTCTCTAAGGGTTTAATAACTTATTTGAAAGAGCACAACAGTAAGTATTACTTTATATAGCAATTTAAACCCAAACCAACTAATTCCAGATTCAGGTATCTTTCCAAATATACTAATACTGCTTCCAGATATTTTATGTCCTATGACTAAAAATTAACCAACTAAACAAAGCAAAAATCTTTTATCAGCCTTGATCAAAACTGGCTCATAAACCTATTAAATCAGGTAAATACTAATATGATTGACAGATTCTTATTTTTTCAAGAATATTAGCTACTGAATGATAAAATATATACATAAAAGCAAGAAACTATTTTTAGCCCGGTATTTTTCTATACTTGTTTAATATTTCTATGTTTAAATGTATATATATAAAAAGGCTTGGCTTCACTAGAGTTTATTTCAAGTGCTGAACTCACAAATAAGCCATCTTTATTTACTACAGGTATAGTTTCAATATTTCTTAAAAATCATCAGAGATAAACAACTAAAAAATAGTAATTTAATTACATTACCAAATAACTATATCTGCTCTGGCACATGTCCACATAATAATAAAGCTAAAGTAACTTCCTTTTTAAGATGCATACTTTGATCATTTAGAGTCCAGAAAGGTAATTTCATGTAATCCTTTTTTCTATGCTGTCTTATATTCAGTGTTTTAACTTAGTTTTCATTTTTAAAATATTTTTTATTACTCAATAACAGTTGACATGCCATATTTAGTAGTTTTTGGTGTACAACCAAGTGATTAGACATTTATATAACTTAAGAAGTGATCCCCCATAAACCCAGTACCCATCTGACACTATACACGGTTATTACAATATTATTGACTATATTTCCTATGCTATACTTTACATTCCCATCACTATTCTATAACTACCACTTTGTACTTTTTAATCTCTTCACCTTTTTCATCCATTCCCCTAACCCTTCCACCAATCTGGCAACTGTCAAAATATTCTCTGTATCTTTGAGTCCATTTATGTTATTTATTTTGTTTTTAGATTCTACATATAAGTAAAATCATACAGCAGTTTTCTTTCTCTGCCTGACTTATTCACTCAGCACAATACCCTCTAGGTCCATCCACGCTGTGGTAACTTCATGTAGTCCCTTTTTTCTATACTTCATATTTTCATAATATTTTAGCTTAGTTTTTAACAGTGACCTGAAAAGGCTGAATATTCAGCTTTCACGAAGGCACAGACCTATGGGTGAGGGGAATCATTTATTTTTATATAAATGAAAGAAAAAGGGGGTAAAGTACAATAAAATATACATGCATTCATACTGATCTAAATAAGTGATTTAATAAATACGTAAATGGGGGAAGGAGACAAATCTTACAGAAGAATTTCAAATAATATCCCCCCACCAAGATGTAGTTCTAATTCTTGCCTCCCACTTTTGAAGGTAAGCTATAGTTAGTAATTAGCTTCCAAAGCACAAAGAGTAAAAGGGAGAAATAATAACTTTACAGAGGAGAAACCTGACAAACACTAAGATAAGTGATGAAGGTGAATATCGCCAGTGATATTGTGTGGTTATATGTACCCACTACTAGGGTATGATAAGAAGGGCACAATACCTCTGTGGTTTTCTTTCCAAATTTTAATAACTCAATCTAATCATAAGGAAAACATCAGAAATAAAACAGACTAAGGAAGAGTCAATATGGTATCATACTAATACTCAAAGACTGTCAGTGTCATGCAAACAAAAACTAACTGAGAAACTGTCCCTACGCAGAGGAGACTAAGGAGATACAATTAATAAAATAAAATGTGGTACTTTAGATTCAATCCTGGAATCAAAAGGGTTATCATAATAAAACATTAAATGAAGTCTGGAATTTAGTTAATAGTAATGTAACCATGTGAGAAATTTCTTGATTTTGACAAATATACCAGGGTAAATAAGATGAAACAATGGAAATACTATCTTTGTGATTTTATTGTTTATCTAAAATTATTAAAAGTTAAAAAGCATGTTTTATATTCTTGAGTTTTTTTAAAGGGTTATTTTGTTGGCATACTGTCTTTTTGAAAAAGAAAATCCCCATGTATTTCTAAGGCTTCTATTCCTGTTCGAACACTAGAATTATTCTTAGGCTCTACTCCAGACCCACTAAATCAGGAACAAAAGGATGGAGTCCAACAATCTATGTTTTAACAATCCCCTATGTGATTCTAATGCACATTAAGATTGAGAACAAGTAAACCAGACTATTCCACTATATCTCACAACTACTTAGTATTTAATGCACATTTAAAAATTATGATAAAATAGTAAGCAAAAAAACAAGGGAAAATCCTAATAAAGTAAGAAATTCAGTTAAAAAATAATATATTGGCCCTAGCCAGTTGACACAGCAGTAGAGCATTGGCATGGCATGTGAAGTCCCAGGTCGATTCCCGGTCAGGGCACACAGGAAAAGTGCCCATCTGCTTCTCCACCCTTCCCCCTCTACTTCCTCTCTACCTCTCTTCCCCTCCCAAACCCAAGGCTCCTTTGGAGCAAAGTTGGCCTGGGTGCTGAGGACGGCTCCATGGCCTCCACCTCAGGCATTAGAATGGCTCTGGCCGCATTGGAGCAATGCCCCAGATGGGCAGAGCATCGCCCCCTGTTGGGCATGCCAGGTGGATCCCGGTCCGGTGAATGCGAGAGTCTGCCTGACTGCCTCCCTCTTCTAACTTTGGAAAAATACAAAATAATAATAATAATAATAATAATAATATATCAATATTGGTCCAACAGTTGTGATAAACATACCATACTCATGTAAAATGTTAAAAGTAGGAGAAACTGGGATAGGGTATACAAAAACGCTATATAGTATATTTATAACTTTTCTTTAAATCTAGAACTATTCTAAATTAAAGTTCCTTTTAAAAAATATATTTGAAATAATAAATCATACCTTTCTGCTTAACACCAGTGTTCTTCAATTGTCTAAGAAGATCGCCACTTCCTCTCAGAACTGTCTTCAAAGCTCTCAAACCCCAGTCATAATGTTGCTGAGGAGTCAACAGTTCCCTTACGTAAAAACATAAAGCATTACATAACTCTCAGGAATTCTTTTTATTATCATATCCAAAGAAACACAAAATATAACTACTGACAATTAGAAACGAGTACTGGCATTCCATATATTTATATAAATGAGCCAATCACATAAAATGATCAGTCAAGTAACATGTCAAAGATGGATGGTTCTCAAGTATGAGGATAAACTTTTCATGAATTGGCTTTTTTTAATTTAAAATTTACTTTTAAATTAAAGGTTATATTCAATATTATTTTGTATGAGTTTCAGCTGTGCAGTATAGTGGTAAGACAATCATACTTCACAAATGTTTCCTCTAATATTTTCAATACCCACCTGGCAACATACATAGTTATTACAATATTATTAACTATATATCCTATACTGTACTTTATATCTCTGTGACCCTTTTGTAACTACCAATTTGTACTATGGACTAATTAATAAAGATACTAAATGACAAATACCTGTTACCTTTATTCTTAGTTTTTAATCAATCTAGGTGGCTCTCAATCTCTGAAATTCTAGTTTTCACTATTTTTTAAAAGATATGCTTAGAATTCTCAATTACCCAAAGAAGCAAAAAGTCAACCTCTATTACCAAAATTAAGACATAAGAAAAACTGTAAAGGATTCCCCCAAAAGAATAGTTAATTTCCAACAGTCAGCTTGGTAAATTAGATCTGTAAGTACTTAGCTGGAGCAGTGCCAAAAAATTTTTTTGCATAAAAAAAGGTGAGATCAAATATATAAAGAAAAACAAGTAGTTTTGGCACAGATATGTTTATTACTCAAACTAAAATCTTTCCTATCAACAACTAAAGTACACTCACCAATATCAAAATCACTTCATGTATACTGGACAAATACAAAAAAGTCATTAATAAACATAATCAATCACTGGAACTACAAAATATATTTTTAAAAAAAGAAAACTCACCTAGATAGATTGAAGATAGCTACCAATTTCCTGCCCAACACCTTAGCATCTTTAAAGCCTTCTGAATAGAGAATAACTTCGGCAATAAGCTCGTTGTCTGGACGAGACATGGCCACTGGCCTGAAAAGCTGTTTAAGATTATCAGGCAGTTTTTGTCTTCCTCCGTAACCTTTTCCAGCAGGATTCATAGTGATAAAAATTCCAGAATTAGAATCCATTTTGACCTGAAATATTAATTTTAAAAATAGGCATCAAATATTAAAAATTACAAATATAAAACATTACCAATAAAAAATTTTTGTGACAGCCTGACCAGGCGATGGCACAGTAGCTGGAGCATCAGACTGGGGTGCAGAGGACCCAGGTCCTAAACCCAGAGATCGCCAGCTTGTGCGTGGGCTCATCCGACTTGAGCATGGGCTCACCAGCTTGAGCACAGGGTCGCTGGCTTGAGTGTGGGATCATAGACATGACCTTATGGTCACTACCTTGAGCCCAAAGGTGGCTCACTTGACACCCAAGGTCACTGGCTTGAGCAAGGGGTCATTCACTCTGCTGTAGACCCCTTGTAAAGACATATATGAGAAAGCAATTAGTGAACAACTAAGGTGCCACAAGGAGGAACTGATGCTTCTCATCTCTCTCCCTTCCTGTCTTTCCCTCTCCCTATCTGTCTGAAAAAAAAAAAGGTGACATATTTCTACACACAAATCTTATACCTTAGCAAAAAATAACAATGAATATGCTAGCCATCTCCTTATTCATATAATAAGCTCCTTAGGAACCACACTGCTTTATAGAGGTTCTTCATAAATTTGAGGCTGTAGGTTTAAGAGATGGTAACTAGTTTGAAGATCTATTCATTCATATACCATGTTTACTGAAAGCCTTCCTTGTGTTACACAGTTTGCTAAGTACACAGACACAACTCAGAACTAAAATCAATAATAGTTTATGCCCCTCTAAAGCTTACAGTCTATTAAGACAAAGAAGCAATCATAGTGTGAAAAATACTATGATAGGGAAGAACAGAATATCATAACAGTACCTCATACAAGCATTTCAGCAAAGCACAAAGAATAGAAGCTAAATTAGAATGCATAAACTGGGATGGGCCTGTGGCTCAGTGGATAGAGCAATGGCCTGGCATATGAATGCCCCAGGTTTGATTCCTGGTCAGGACACACAAGAGAAGCAACCGTCTGCTTCTCTCTCCCTCCTTCTCCCCCTTCTCTCCCTTTTCCCCTCCTAGAGCCAGTGGCTTGACTGGATCAAGCATGGCCCTGGGCACTGAGAATAGCCCGGTTAACTCAAGCACCGGGCCAAGATGGGGGCTGCCAGGTGGATCCCAGTCAGGGTGCATGCGAGACTCTGTCTACTATCTCCCTCCTCTCACATTAAAAAAAAAAAAATGTGTGAACTATGAATGGGAATTTAGGAAGTAGAAATATCTTGAGTAGAAAAATCTGGCTATCATGGAAAGAAAAGAGAAAGAGTAGTGGTTTGAAGAAAAGATAACTTAGGGAAGGTTAATTTATGTTTTAATTATATTACATATTATGTATAATATTAAAAAGAAAAATATTTGATTTGTTTAAAGGCCAATAGAGACTGGGTGGAGGAAGGAAGGCTGAAACTATGGCAGAGGGATAACCAAGAGAAGGCCCCTGAGAAGCAGATTCCAAAGCACAGGTGGAAAGATTAGCAGTAGTTGGAGAAAGAACCTTTTTTCCATAGTAAAAAGAGAAAAGAAAAAAACATCAATGTGGAAGAAAATAAATTTTGATGAGAGAGGCAAAGTCTTAATTGTTTCTCAAGAATTTAGGTATCTTATAAATAGCATGTTAATAATTTCCAACCAGTCTTACTTTTTTGGCCTACACAGAAAAACTAGTATAGTGAAAAATGTTATTATGGATAAGAGGATAATCTTACAGTTCTTTTAATTTTCTTCTTTTTTATTTTTATTTTGACAGACAGAAAGAGGGACAGACAGGAACAGACAGACAGGAAGGGAGGAAGATGAGAAGCTTCAATTCTTTGTTGCGGCACCTCAGTTGCACATTGATTGCTTTCTCATATCTGCCTTGACAGGGGGGCTAAACAGACCAAGTGACTCCTTGCTCAAGCCAGCAACCTTGGGCTCAAGGTGGCAAGCTTAGCTCAAACCAGATGAGCTTGCACTCAAGGCAGCAACTTCGGAGGTTTCAAACCTGGGTCCTCTGCGTCCCAGTCCAATGCTCTATCCACTGCACCACCACCTGGGAAGGCCAGTTCTTTTAACTTTCATTGTGTTCAACATTATTGTAATAGAACCTATTTCAAAGGATTGTGGTGAATATTAAATGAGATAGTGCATTAAAGCACTAAGCACAGTGCCAGCATAAAGTAATACTAAATTTGCAAGTATTACAACTGAATTATTCAGTATAGTTTGAAGATGAAAGGTAGAATGAGACAGAAAAATGGGAACTAACCTCAGAGGAAATTCACAGGTAAAAGGCTTTAATACACTGGTTACAGATTAGAAGCAGGGGTGCCAGTAGAAATAGAATATTGCCTGAGTATGAGTAATGCAGTTTTATTAAATATCTTAATTATTTAAATTCCAAACATATTTCTATACCTCCTTGCCAAGCAGTTCACATACAGTCCTATGATTCTTCAAAGCATCTTGAATTGTCTGGATTTGCATAGAAACTGCTGAGAGTACAGATTCTTCCAGTCTGTTGAATTCATCAAAACAGCCCCAGGCCCCACACTTGACCAAACCAACAAATATCCGTCCCATTGACTTCACATCAATGCCCTTAAAAATAACAAAAAATAGATTCACTAAAAAATATTGAAATCTCTAGTAATAATTTATGCCACTTACTGATAAGGTAATCATTTCACCCATCTAGGCCTCTTTTGCTCTTTTTAAAGTAGAGATTAAATAGCTACTGTCCAAACTCAGGGTGATTTCAAGAAATGAACAAAAGAATTCATATGAAAGTATTCTGAAAAGAACAAAGAACTAAACAAATACAATTTTTTAAAGTTATTCTTTAAGTCAAAATACAAATCCTACTTAGGATGGTTTACAATTAAATTTAAAATTTTTTCCTTGTCTATTTACTATTCTTACTAAATATGTTTTTCTAAACTCTAACATAAATCTTCATTTTCTATTAAAAATTGTCTTTTTTCCATTAACTCTCTTTTAAAAAAGTTTTGAGACTATACTACATGCAACATCTCTCAATTTTACTTTTTAAATAAAACAAATTCTATTTTCATGTGATTTAAAGGTACAGTGACTTTAAAACAGAGTGATGCACATATAAGACATGAAAACAGACCCAAATATATAACTAGCACACTATAACATAGTTGGACAATTATTTACTCTACCTCATCACAATTAAAAACTAAAACTTGTCTTCCAAGAAGTCCACCTAAAGCCTTGACTGACTCCGTTTTCCCAGTTCCAGCTGGTCCATAAGGATTTCCTCCAAGTCCCATCTTCAGGGCTTGAGTGAGAGTTAGGTAGCACTTGTCTGTGAGTGGAGTATAAACCAGCTTGGGAGCATTGCCCTACAACAAGAAATATATGTGAAGTCTGAATATACATGGTCTATTTAATATTTACAAATATGTATGCACTGTGAGAGCCTAGTTCAAAAGATAAAAAGGCAACAGAAAGATTAAAGTTTTTCATACAGAAAAATATCCAAAATATTTTTAGTAAAAGAAACTCTAAATAGTAAACTGGAATCAAACTTATTTTTCAAGTATGTATTTTATACTTTCCTCAATTAATATATTGTTAGGTTTTCCAAAGAGTCTTTTGGGTTTATGATAATAGCACAAATATACATATATTTCTAAGGCAAACAATTCCAAAAACTCATTATATAATAATTGAATATAAAAGAACATTTTGTTTTGTATTTGATTTCATGTAAGTTATTGCCCTAAATTTTATGAACTCCATAAGTCAGAATTACTTTGGAGACCTAAAAGTGCAATTAATTTGAAGTTTCTTATAAAATTAGTCATTTTAACTTATATATAAATAATTTTCAAATTTTCTAACAAATTTTAGAAAAAATAGATTCCAATTCCAACTGCAGTTGACAGAATTCTTCCTTAATTTAGGTAGACAGACTGGGTCTCAAAATATGTTTCTTTTTTGAAAGAACCAGCTGGCAGCTCTCCTGACATATGTCTATTAACATAATTGCGAACATTTTCTGATAATTGATTCACTATGATAAAAAAAAAAAGGCAAGAAGAATATACATGGATTTCTTTGAAGAACAGGTTACATGAGTTATCTTATTTGTTCAAAAGTTGTTTTACCTTAAAAAATATGAAGACATTGAGCAAACAAACTTAAGCATATTTTAAACTGTACTAATGTCGGTCTTATATAGGGAGTCACAAACAAACTGCTTCTATTGAGGATGCCTATAGTCAATTCTCTTTGAACTAAAGCTATATTATAAATTCTACTCTAAAAAAATGTATATTTAAAGAATTCAGTGCAACAGTGCCATTATTTTAACTTTTCTATAAATAGAGTAATTTTTAATTTTTCCCATAAAACATCTTTTTAATTATGATGAAAAAGAAGATAGTAAAAAAAAAATCTTGGCCCTGGCTGGTTGGCTCAGTAGTAGAGCATCATCCCAGTGTGTAGATGTCCCGGGTTCGACTCCTGGTCAGGGCACACAGGAAAAGCAACCATCTGTTTCTCTACCCCTCCCCCTTTCCACTCTATCTCTCTTTTCTCCTCCCTCAGCCATAGCTGTTGGAGCAAGTTGGCCCCAGACATTGAGGATGGCTCCATGGCCTTGCTTCAGGTGCTAATACAGCTGAGTTGCCAAGCAACAGAGCAACGATTCCAGATGGGCAGAGCATCACCCTATAGGGGGTTTGCCAGGGGGATCCCAGTCAGGGTGCATGTGGGAGTCTTTCTCTCTACCTTCCTGCTCTCACTTAAAAAAATTTTTTTAAAGAAAAAAAATCTTGAAAATTAAAGTTAAATAAAACCTTTCATCCAATAATGAATTTCCTTTAAAGTAAATAATTTCTAATAGGAAAAGACAACATTTCTGCCACAGGTCATACCTGATACTCATAAGTATACTGAAGTTCAGAATCCACCATTTGAATATAACATGTATAATCACTCTTCATATAGAATCTAACTTGTTTTTTCCAAGCCCAGTCTTCAGTCGTATAAACTTGAACTTGGTTCAATTGTTTCACCACATCAATATTATGAATAATGTCAAGGATTAGTGCTTTAAGTTTAAGCTCCAGGATACCAGATTCTATATACAAATAAATATAATTGGAGAAAATGTCAGTCTGTGACTTACATACTTTATGATATCTGTATACAGGTGATTTCTTAATTTAAATGGTAATTTCATGATATATTTAAATGGTACAATAATATAAAACATGCAAGCCAAAAAAAATCAAATCCACCAAAAAGAAATACTGATTCAGTATGTGAAAACTAAGGCATCAATATACAATAGGAGCGAGGATCTGGTTCCTTATGCAAGGAAGAAGCTCACATCAGCCTTCTTTCCCTCTGAATACAGGCCTAAGACACATGACAACATGCACTGTACTGCTATTTAGGACTCTGAAAAGTAAAGAGTAATTAGGCAAAATGGGAAAGATCAGAATTAGAAGTGTCACCAAACAAGTAGAGAATTTACCTTTTTCTTTTATCCTCTCCGGGATCCCTAGGCCTGGATGCATACAGCCAGAAACCCAGACCACTGTATTGGGAGAACCCCAGGAGGAGTCTCCAGGTAGATACACTGCTGGCAACTGAGACCCACAAGTGCCTAAAACTCTGAGGGAAGGGAACATTCCTCTGAAATCAGAGGCACTACAAACCTGAGAGAATGAGACAAACCCCCACTCTTTATTTCTCTTTGTGTTCTCTCATCAGTTGGCCCAAAATATGGATGCATCAGTGCAGTCACAGAAAGTGTGCAACAGAGTAGAGAGTATATCAAACCTCAGCTTTCTGGCCAGACGACTGAAACAGGAACCCAAGGGAATCAGAAAATACTAGGAAGCATACACAGAGAAAGAAGGTTGAAAAATGACTCTAGACACTTGCTTATGAACTCAGGCTCACACCCAGGCTGTGCAGTTCTCATCCTCAACTTCGAAGACTTTGATTAACTGGCCACGGGATGGTGCGCCCATGGCACAAACTGAATGAAATCAGAACTTATGTTGGAACCACGACCCAAAGGAGACTTTCTGGAACTTACGGCCTGAACCCAGCAAGATCAATTGCTAAATAAAACATATCAACATTATCCAGAGGATTTAAACAAGACCCTGACTCTCATAACACAACAATCAAAATGTCCAAGATACAACCCAAAATTATTTAACATGCAAAGCACCAAACAAATGTCAATTCACATAAGAAAATAAAATAAAAGTGAAAGAAAGACATCCTCAGGTGAAGGAAATCTATGAGAGTTCATAGACAACAAAACAATCCTGCTCTAAAAGAAACACTAAAGGAAGTTCTTCAAACAGAAGGAAAATTATATCAGATGGACACTGGGAACATCAGGATGCATGAAGGGCAACAGAAGTGGTGAACATCTAGGTAAATATAACAGACTATTTTTCTCTTGAGTCCTTTAAATGTGTTTGATGGTCAGAGGCAAAAATATATAATCTCATGGAGTTTTCAGTGTATGTCAATGTCATATATAAGACAACCACAAGATAAACTGGGGAAGATAAAGAAACATACATGATGGTAAGGTTTCCACATTTCATTTAAGTACAATATAAAGTTAAATATGTATTTGTTACTCTTAAAGTAACCTCAAGAATAGTTAGCCAAAACCAATAAAGAAATTTAGATAAAATATGAAAAAATCTTCAAGTAACCAAAAAAGTAGGCAGAAAACAGAACATTTTTTCATACCAGCACTGCCCAAATCCACAGAACTTGGATCAATGTCAATATAGTGCTCTAATTTATTCACGAGTTGTGCTTCAATCTGATGAAGACTATGATCTTGGATAGCATTTTCTACATCTTCAGTAAATTTAATCTGCTCCGCCAAGCATAATATCTATTGAATTAAAAGAAAATACATTTTTAAAAGTAAATTTACTTAGACATGTTTTATAAACTTAAAAAAGACACCATTTTCCAAAATTTTTACTTGTACATTGCAAATCTGTATTTGAATGCCTTTTTAATGCCCCAAATAGTAATACAGAAATACAGTCATAGAAAAACCACTTGCAATGCAACCCAAGCTTACTTCTCAGAACTCATCTCATACTAATTTCCTACAGGCCTAGTTGGTGGTTCTAGAATCCACCAAGTGTATGGTAACATTAGGGACTTGGTACTTTCTTCCCATGACTCTCCTCATAAATGGCTTCTTCTCAACCAGTAGGGTGCAAAGATATCAGAGCATAATGTAGTCTATTTAATAAAAAAGTCATCTGCTAGCATTCCAAATAAAGCTCTCAGTATATTACTGAAGTCTACTATTTCGAATTATAATTTTATCTTGCATTAAGATCAGTCATATCTTTCAGTCTGATACCCATAAACAAAAACCAGCTAGGGATAAATATATAGATATCTTTGCGTTTATATAAAACATAAAATGTTCATACTGCTTTAGAGGTTTTCTTTAATAGTACCAAGAAGCAAGGCTACTAACAAAGCAAAATATACATTTAAACACCAGTCTTTAAAAACATATTAAAATAGTTTGATACCGTTTTTAGATAAAGGTAAACCAACACCCTCCTTTCAAATCAAGACATAATCCATCATCATATAAAAACACTAAATCTATTTGCCAATTACTATTGAACAGACTATTTTTCTGATATGCGTTTTTCAGCATCCAGATGAATATCATCAAATGCTTCTATTTATCAGATTAACTCATTTAGTATCTATAAACACATTTTATAATTTAATCTAGCAGGCTAAGCTCTGTCTCGCTCTAACTTAAAACTCTTTGTTAAATACGAAATTAGATTATGTCATGGCAGAGAAAGCCAATTAGCAACTCTTGCCAGGGCAAAGTAATCTGTCATAATTTTGTACAAAACTCACTAGCTTCTTTAATCAGATATATGAAAGCATTTTAGCAGATCCAAATCTTTCTGTCAGAAGACTTTGCTCTTTAATTTTCATATAAAAAGGTTCACTTGCTACCTCCCCATTTATACTGATAAATATAAATTCCTTTCAGGCAATACTCCTGAATTGCTGAATTATATGTAAATGCACATCAATCATCTCAATTTCTAATAGTCTGCTATACAACTTCATGAGAAGCTAACAGAAATGATAGTCAAGATACAGTCTTAGATATTCTCAAGTCACATTACTATTAGGAGATCTATATAGGCACTAACATTATTTATTTATTTACTTTAAATTTTGTTTTTAGATTTTATTTATTCATTTTAATTAGAGAGGTGAGAGAGAGAGAAAGAGAGAGAGAGAGAACAGGGGGAGGAGCAGGAAGCATCAACTCTCATATGTGCCTTGTCCAGGCAAACCCCGGGGTTTCGAACCAGCGATATCAGCATTCTAGGTCAAGGCTTTATACACTGTGCCACCACAGGTCAGGCATGTACTAGCATTATTTATTACTTTTAATGTAATGATCACTAATGGTGCTCTGGAAACATGATTTAACCACCAGAGTTGGCAATCTCAGTATTATTATATTCTCTTAACTAAATTTCAAAAAAGAATCATTCAGAGAACAACTGAAAAAGGCAGGATTGAACCACCATACTGCCCTCTTCCCAGACCAAAAAGTGCATTCTCAGGTCTTTATAAAATAGTTTCGGCCCTGGCCATTGGCTCAGTGGATAGAGCATCAGCCTGGCACATGGATGTGCCAGGTTCAATTCCCAGTCAGGGCACACAGAAGAAGCAACCATCTGCTGCTCTCCTCCTCCCTCTCTTTCTTCTCTCCCTCTTCCCCCTCCCGTAGGTAGTGGCTCAATTGGTTAAAGCATGGTACCAGGCACTGAGGACAGCTCAGTTGGTCCTAGTGTGTCAGCCTCAGGTGCTAAAAACAGATTGGTACTCAAGCACTGACCCCCGTTGAGGTTGCAGGGTGGATCCCAGTTGTGGCACATGCAGAAGTCATCTCTCTATCTCCCTCCTCTCACTTAAAAAAATAAAATAAAATAAAGTACCTTTGAAGGACTGAATTAACAGTACATGATAACCTATACCACATAGCATGTGATGAATTATATTATCACTCCCCTTATGAAACTGCTCTTGACATAAATTTTCTTAACATGAACTGCTAATAAAGTAGAATTCTTCATTTTGATAGATTAATGACTTGCAGTACACTCTTGAACAATATGGATTTGAATTGCATAGGTTCACTTACATGTGGAATGTTTTTAACAAATACAAGGTTTACAGTGTGTTGTATGAAAAATAATATAATAATTAATAACAATAGAATAATAAACTCTTTTGACATACTCAAAACTGTAAACCTACCTGCCCCTACCACACAGGTGGCACTCCATATTCCTGGGTTTTGCATCAGAGATTCCATCAACCACAGATCAAAAATACTGTTGCTATGCCATTTTATATAAAGCACTCGAGCATCCTTGGATTTCAGTATTTGTGCCCAGTAGAGGGAATGAGGGGGTGGAAGAGGGAGGTGTTCTGAAACCAATCCTCCACACATAACCAAGGGAAAACTGCAGATAAGTTTTGGGTGAGTCAAAAGTTACACACAGATTTTTTACCACATGGTAAATTGCTGCCTCTAATCCCCGTATTGGGTCAAGGGTCAACACTATTTATATTTGTAGTAGTTCACATATTTACAGAGATAAGGAATTATTTACTACTTAGTAGTTCACACTTTTACTTGAATTCTCAAGAGCGCAGTGGTAAATCTCAGGTTCAAAACCAGCAACTTTCTTTAACCTGCCTTTTTCAGTATATCTCCTAATACAACTGTCATTTCCCCAACCCAATTATTGTGCAATTCTTACTTTTGTAAACATTTTTAATATTGTGTCTTTTATTCTAAATCAATTTAAATCCTACCTTTAAATTGACAGAGTACTAGGGTACCTTTCTAATAAAGCAGCTTAACTCGGACTTTGTAATGGCATTATTCATTGACAATGACTTTTATTTTTCTCTAAGAACTTAAAATTTATTATTTTTTTTTTTTGTATTTTTCTGAAGCTGGAAACGGGGAGAGACAGTCAGACAGACTCCCGCATGCGCCCGACTGGGATCCACCCGGCACGCCCACCAGGGGCGAGGCTCTGCCCACCAGGGGGCGATGCTTTGCCCCTCCGGGGCATTGCTCTGCCGCGACCAGAGCCACTCTAGCGCCTGGGGCAGAGGCCAAGGAGCCATCCCCAGCGCCCGGGCTATCTTTGCTCCAATGGAGCCTTGGCTGCGGGAGGGGAAAAGAGAGACAGAGAGGAAGGAGGGGGGGTAGGGGATGGAGAAGCAAATGGACGCTTCTCCTATGTGCCCTGGCCGGGAATCGAACCAGTGTCCCCCGCACGCCAGGCTGAGGCTCTACCGCTGAGCCAACCGGCCAGGGCAAGAACTTAAAATTTTTAAAATATATTTTAGTTTAACTCAAAATTTGTTAAAAGATACAAATGACAAGAAGATAAAATGGCTAAGAATAAAAGTTTTCTAAACTTCCTATTTAACTCTTCATGTTTTAAACCAACATAAAATACCTGTTCCAAAAACTACTGTTTTAATCTAACAAACACATAGCTTGAGCAGTGGATAGACTTTCCTGTGAGAAACAGTACACCATCTCAATGCTTACCTTTCAGTGTCTAAGAACTAAAGTTCCTAATGTCCTAAGCCAATAATATTAATCTCAACCAGCATTAAAATAACCTGAAAAACACAGAATATCTAACACAAGCCTTAGTCTACACTTTGATAAGGCCTGGAACAAGTTTTCTAAAATTCATATCTAGGATCCAGTATCTCAGGAATAAGATTTTACTAACACTGAGCTACAGCCGTCTGTTATGCCCACCAGATCGCATGGCTCTCAGCTTCTCTGCCAGCATTTTAGTTCAATAGTGTGACCATACTTCACATCTACACTAACATTCTGCAAAATTCCTATCTGTGCCAACCTCTTAGATGATGCCATGGAGGGGTTGGGTACAGTGCTATACACCCTGTGCCTCTTCATCAATGATGGACTAATATCTGGAAGAAGGAATCTGCTCCATGACTGATTCTCCCTCCTCATTCCATTGCCCCTCCCCCCCCCAGCCTGGGTTGCTTAGATCTCAGCATGGCTTCTGCTTGGAAGTATGTGAATTATAGCAAGCCAATGAAGACACAAGAGAACTTGACTAACCTGCAATTAGTTCTTCCCCCTCATTTCACAGGTAAGGGGACAGAGACTCAGAACTTAAGCAATTTGTCAGCGATAACTCTTAAAGAGAATAGAGAGATGCCATTGTCTGAGTCCCATGACCTCTAGGTCAGGGGTTAGCCCATGATACCCTGCCAGACTATATTCCAGACATCAGCCTCCTCACCTGTGAAGGGAACAATGATGGGTCAATCGCACCTTGAGAACTTCGTCCAGCGGTAACACAATCCGTCAACAACTGTTTCAAAGTTTGCTTCATTTCCAATACCAAATCATTTAACCAACTCTGAAAATAAAGTTACAATATAATATAAACATGTCATAAAACAGGTAAATAACCTACTGACTTAGTTCTTTTAATTCAGTAGACTATAATTTTTTATTGACTTTTATATCCCAGTATGTGTATTATAGCATATAATTACAAAATTATTAAATGATTTAAATAATTTAAAGAAAATCTTTTTTTTTAACCTCTTGGCATAATGGTAAGTGTAAAAATTCAAAGTTGTGGTTAGCTACCACTATCATCTATACAAACCAATATAATATGAACACTTTAAAAATAACCTATTCATTTCACCATTATGATTAATCAAACCAAGTAGTTGGGCCAATAAATCAAAGCCAGAGTGACCAGCTAGGTCCCCTGGCTCATGCTATCCTGATAATCTCAGATTCACAAAGTTGTAACAATTGAAGAGATTGCTTAGTTAGGATGAAATATGTTATTTGGGGGGTTAAGTTGCCTCTTTAAATAAAACTAATTTTGTTTCAAGGTCAAAAACTGTATGTCTTCACTCACTTGATTATAGATAATGTGACTAAAATTAAAATAATACCTTATAAATTACAGTAAATATTTATGAATACCACTTTTAAAACCATCATTTGCAATACAGTCTAAGATCAAAAACTGCAATCTTAAATAACTTTTCATCATTACTTACTTTAATTCTAAATTCTAGCTTTTCCTTTTATCTTTAGAGCATTTTCCAGTATTAAAAATAGCATGCTACTTTGCTCAGCTCTGTCACTGAAGCAAAAGAGTGAGAATCTCTGAAACAACAGAGACACCTACTCTGCTAACAACACAAGAGCATCCAGACTTCAGTTTTCTTTTGCTGGACAAATTGGTCTAGTCCAGTTGATAAAACTTAAACTCTTCCTCTCTGTTCATCTAGTACCAACACAACTGAAGAAAGGAAAACAACAACAGTAGAAAGCAGCAAAACTCTTCACCAAACATGGGAGTAGCTAACGAATCTACTTCACAAAATTTCTGTGTCTTCAAACACGTGGTAAAATGTTGAGGCCTTAACTACGAATAGGCCTTTTGCTAAACTGTATACGTATACACAATGATAAGACATGGCCTTTGAATTCAGTTAGAAGATAGTTTTGGAACCTTAAAATTATAATTCAATGTGATGCAACTTACTGCTATGTGGTTTAGCTGTATACCTGTAATCATCCTTTGATACTTCACTTCCAGTCCTACAGAACCAATTAATTATAGTTATTTGATAAATGAACTAGCTTCAAGCTTACCAATTCATCTAAGAAACCTTACACAATTCATACTTTAAAAAATAAATGAGAGAGAACTGGACTCTGGGCACATAGCTCAGTGAGTTAGAGCACTGTCTCAATATGCCACGGTTACAGGCTCAATCCCCGGTCAGGACACATAGGAAAAAGAACCAATGCATGCAAAAATAAGTGGAACAACAAATCAATGTTTCTCTCTCTCTTTATCTCCCTATCTCTAAAAATCAATAAAAAAAAATTTTAAAGAAAAGAGAAGAAGGCTTATTCACTACCTACCTTCCAAACACTATATAAATGTACTCAAAGCCAGTTATCTCATTTAACTTTCAAAAAAAAGCCCTTGCAACAAATAGTAAGATTCCTATTTTACAGATAAGGAAACAGATTCTAAGTCACATAGCTAGTACATTTTGGAGCTAAGATTAATATCCAAATCTTTTTGACTTCAAAAAAAGGTTCTTCTCGAAGCAGAAACCCTAAACAGACCAATCAGCAGGGAGGAAATAGAAAAAACTATTAAAAATCTCCCCAAAAATAAAAGTCCAGGCCCAGACGGTTATACTAGTGAATTCTATCAAACATTCAAAGAAGACTTGGTTCCTATTCTACTCAAAGTCTTCCAAAAAATTGAAGAAGAAGCAATACTTCCAAACACATTTTATGAGGCCAACATAACCCTCATACCAAAACCTGGCAAGGATGGCACAAAGAAAGAAAACTACAGACCAATATCTCTAATGAATACAGATGCTAAAATACTAAACAAAATACTGGCAAACCGAATACAACAACATATTAAAAAAATAATACATCATGATCAAGTGGGATTCATCCCAGAATCTCAAGGATGGTTCAACATATGCAAAACGGTTAACGTAATACACCATATCAACAAAACAAAGAACAAAAACCACATGATCTTATCAATAGATGCAGAAAAGGCTTTTGATAAAATACAACACAATTTTATGTTTAAGACTCTCAACAAAATGGGTATAGAAGGAAAATATCTCAACATGATAAAGGCCATATATGATAAACCATCAGCCAACATCCTATTAAACGGCATAAAACTGAGGACTTTCTACCTTAAATCAGGAACAAGACAGGGTTGTCCACTCTCTCCACTCTTATTCAACGTGGTGCTAGAAGTTCTGGCCAGAGCAATCAGACAAGACAAAGAAATAAAAGGCATCCATATCGGAAAAGAAGAAGTAAAGCTATCACTTTTTGCTGATGATATGATCCTATACATCGAAAACCCGAAGGACTCCACAAAAAGATTATTAGAAACAATAAACCAATACAGTAAGGTCGCAGGATACAAAATTAACATACAAAAGTCCATAGCCTTTCTATATGCCAACAATGAAATATTAGAAAACGAACTCAAAAAAATAATCCTCTTCATGATTGCAACAAAAAAAATAAAATACCTAGGAATAAACATAACAAAGAACGTAAAGGACCTATATAATGAAAATTACAAAGCATTGTTAAGGGAAATCGAAAAAGATACAATGAGATGGAAAAATATTCCTTGTTCTTGGATAGGAAGAATAAATATAATCAAAATGGCCATATTACCCAAAGCAATATACAAATTTAATGCAATTCCCATCAAAATCCCTATGAGATTTTTTAAAGAAATGGAACAAAAAATCATCAGATTTATATGGAACTATAAAAAACCCCGAATAGCCAAAACAATCCTAAGGAAAAAGAATGAAGCTGGGGGCATTACAATACCTGACTTTAAACTATATTATAGGGCCACGATAATCAAAACAGCATGGTATTGGCAAAAAAATAGACACTCAGACCAATGGAACAGAATAGAAAGCCCAGAAATAAAACCACATATATATGGTCAAATAATCTTTGATAAAGGGGCCAACAACACACAATGGAGAAAAGAAAGCCTCTTCAACAAATGGTGTTGGGAAAACTGGAAAGCCACATGCAAAAGAATGAAACTCGACTACAGCCTGTCCCCGTGTACTAAAATTAATTCAAAATGGATCAAAGACCTAAATATAAGACCTGAAACAATAAAGTACATAGAAGAAGACATAGGTACTAAAATCATGGACCTGGGTTTTAAAGAACATTTTATGAACTTGACTCCAATGGCAAGAGAAGTGAAGGCAAAGATAAATGAATGGGACTACATCAGAATTAAAAGTTTTTGCTCAGCAAGAGAAACTGATATCAAAATAAACAAACAGCCAACTATATGGGAACTGATATTTTCAAACGACAGCTCAGATAAGGGCCTAATATCCAAAATTTACAAAGAACTCATAAAACTCAACAACAAACAAACAAGCAATCCAATAAAAAAATGGGAAGAGGACATGAACAGACACTTCTCCCAGGAAGAGATACAAATGGCCAACAGATATATGAAAAGATGCTCAGCTTCATTAGTTATTAGAGAAATGCAAATCAAAACTACAATGAGATACCACCTCACATCTGTTAGATTAGCTATTATCAACAAGACGGGTAATAGCAAATGTTGGAGAGGCTGTGGAGAAAAAGGAACCCTCATTCACTGTTGGTGGGACTGTAAAATAGTACAACCATTATGGAGGAAAGTATGGTGGTTCCTCAAAAAACTGCAAATAGAACTACCTTATGACCCAGCAATCCCTCTACTGGGTATATACCCCAAAACCTCAGAAACATTGATACGTGAAGACACATGTAGCCCCATGTTCATTGCAGCACTGTTCACAGTGGCCAAGACATGGAAACAACCAAAAAGCCCTTCAATAGAAGACTGGATAAAGAAGATGTGGCACATATACACTATGGAATACTACTCAGCCATAAGAAATGATGACATCAGATCATTTACAGCAAAATGGTGGGATCTTGATAACATTATAAGGAGTGAAATAAGCAAATCAGAAAAAAACAAGAACTACATGATTCCATACATTGGTGGAACATAAAAATGAGACTAAGAGACATGGACAAGAGTGTGGTGGTTACCAAGGGTGGGGGGGGAGGGAGGACATGGGAGGGAGGGAGGGAGAGTTAGGGGGAGGGGGAGGGGCACAGAGAACTAGATAGAGGGTGACGGAGGACAATCTGACTTTGGGCGAGGGGTTTGCAACATAATTTGATGACAAAATAACCTAGACATGTTTTCTTTGAATATATTTACCCTGATTTATTAATGTCATCCCATTACCATTAATAAAAATTTATTAAAAAAAAAAAAAAATTAAAAAAAAAAAAAAAAAAGGTTCTTCTCATAATTGCATACTGCCTTTCAAAGACTAAAAATCTATATTCTCTTTAATAGTAAATCATTCTTGACAAAAAAAAATCATTTTTTAAAGATATGAGTTTCTTAAAAGGCCTAAATTAAGCAACTTTACTCTAAAAATTGACTAAATAATTTTTGATACAAAGTTCACATAGTTAATTCTTTTTATTCTCACATGTACAAAGAATTACTTACCTCTACATTACTTGATAGAAGAACTTTATTTTTAAAAGGTACAACTTCTCCCTCTAAAGATTTCATTGCAGTTATATGTTTTGATTCCTCATCAAAACATACACTGTTAATACCTATAATATAAAGCAACAATTTAAATCCAAAATTATTAAAGATAATTATAAGACATCATATATGGTTACCACATAACAGATACCTCATACTATGTACAATAAAATATTGTATAATGTAACCTTAGAACTTTTCATAACCAAAACCAAGAAACAAACCAAGCCCATCAACAGGTAAATGAATAAACTGCTGACATAGTCAAACAGTGAAATGCTGTTCAGTAATTAAAAACAATAAAATACAGTTATGGGTATCTCAAAAACAATATAATGAGAAAAAAACCCAGACATAAATGCATGCATAAGAACACATTCAATGGTTCCATAGATATGAGACCAAACAATGAGAGAAAAGGTGGAGGGCAACTAGGGTTTCTCCTCTCCAAAATTTGCATATCGCTTTAAATGCAATAACAACAAAAACAAAAACACCTGAACACATTACCTAATTTTTATCTTCATAAAACCCATTAAGTTTTATTTTCAAAATTTCTGAGAGGTAATAAAAAATAAAAGACTAATAAGTAGAGGTAGTTCTTGAATGCAAGCCTTCTGACTCCAAAAGCCCTTTCCACTATCTCCCACAGCCCACAGTTACAGACATAACACTTGACTGCTTCAGATATACAGTGATTAGTAAATATTTCTGTACAGGACCAGAGTTTTTACAGGTCATAGGTTCCTGTGTCAACTAATCAAATCTGTGCTAAATTAGAGAAAGGAGCAGGAGAGAGAGAAAGGGGGCAGGAGCAGGAAGCATCAACTCATTTTCTTTTCAAATGGCCTTGACCTGACAAACCAGAGGCAAGAGAAGTGAAGGCAAAGATAAATGAATGGGACTACATCAGACTAAAAAGTTTTTGCTCAGCAAGAGAAACTGACAACAAAATAAACAGACAGCCAACTAAATGGGAAATGATATTTTCAAACAACAGCTCAGATAAAGGCCTAATATCCAAAATATACAAAAAAACTCATAAAACTCAACAACAAACAAACAAACAATCCAATAAAAAAATGGGAAGAGGACATGAACAACCACTTCTCCCAGGAAGAAATACAAATAGCCAACAGATATATGAAGAGATGCTCATCTTCATTAGTTATTAGAAAAATGCAAATCAAAACTACAATGCAATACCCACCTCACATCTGTTAGATTAGCTATTATCAACAAGACAGGTAATAGCAAATGCTGGGGAGGCTGTGGAGAAAAAGGAACCCTCATTCACTGTTGGTGGGACTGTAAAGTAGTGCAATCATTATGGAAGAAAGTATGGTGGTTCCTCAAAAAACTAAAAATAGAACTACCTTATGACCCAGCAATCCTTCTACTGGGTATATACCCCAAAAACTCAGAAACATTGATACGTAAAGACACATGTAGCCCCATGTTCATTGCAGCATTGTTCACAGTGGCCAAGACATGGAAACAACCAAAAAGCCCTTCAATAGAAGAGTGGATAAAGATGTGGCACATATACACTATGGAATACTACTCAGCCATAAGAAATGATGACATCGGATCATTTACAACAAAATGGTGGGATCTTGATAACATTATACTGAGTGAAATTAGTAAATCAGAAAAAACCAAGAACTACATGATTCCATACATTGGTGGGACATAAAAACGAGACTAAGAGACATGAACAAGAGTGTGGTGGTTACCGGGGGTGGGGGGGAGAGGGGGCGCGGGAGGGAAGGAGGAGAGGGGGAGGGGGAGGGGAGGGGCACAAAGTAAACTAGATAGAAGGTGACAGAGGACAATTTGACTTTGGGTGATGCATATGCAACATAAGTGAATGACAAGATAATCTGGACATGTTTTCTTTGAATATATGTACCCTGATTTATTGATGTCACCCCATTAACATTAATAAAAATTTATAAAAAATAAAACCAATAAATTTAAAAAAAATCTTTGAAAAAAAAACAAAACTAATAGTGAGCAAGGTCTGGCCTGTGAGTCTATAGTTTGCTGATTCCTAATTATAAATGATGATGAAAATTTTTTACTTCTTAAACCTAATTTGAAAAATATGACTCTTTTCCAACAAATATTTTAAGAAAGAATCATTTTTTAAACTGCTCTCTGTTGCCTTATTTTTTTGTCTTTATTTTTTTGTTTTTTTATTCTTTTATTTATTTTTTATTGAATCCAGAGAGAGGAAGAGGGGTAGGGGAAGAGAGAAGCATCAATCTGTTTCTGTATGCCCGGCCAAGGACCGAACCAGCCACCTCTGCATTGCAGGACAATGCTCCAGCCAAGCGAGCCATCCAGCCAGGGCATAATCATTATTTTTGAAGCAAACTAATTCCATTTGCAATTATCCAACTAAATGATTCAACAATATCAAAGAATATGGCATAATTACTGTACTCTACACTTTTTTCAGGTAATCTTAACCAGTTTCCATAGAATTATTATTCTCTACATACAAATAACTCCCAATTTTACATCTCCACTCAGATCTCTCTGCTGACAATAATTGCCTATTGAATATCTCCACTTGGATGTCATTCAGGAGCCCATACACTCAATGATGAAGGGACATGGTCTCCTTCGCTTCCAAGCCTCTGCAGAGCCTATTCCCTCTGCTCCCCATCTTTCTTCTAGCGAGGATCTACACATTCTTCAGATCTCATGATAGACATCACCTTCTTTGTGATGTCCCAAAACTGACCTAAATGCCTTCGTAGAAGCAGGTATAACACCATGTACTTCTATCTACCATAGGAATTATCATACTATATTTGTCAACTTACTAGCTAATCTACCTCAATATACAATAAGTTCTTTGAGAGTACGACTTGTAATTTATTCAATAGTTTACCTAAAGCTTGACATTAAATATGTCTGGCAGATAGCTGAAACTAAATAAATATTTGTTAAATAAGTGTTGAGTCATACCGGGAAACAGCTTCTTAAGGTGAGACTGAATTACTGAAGGGTTAGTAGACTGGCCCAATATTTCCAACAAGTCATCATCACCAATAAAATAAAATCGTGGAAATGCTGAACGTTTTTCCTAATAAAAATAAAACAAAAAGAATAGCCTTCTCTTTTCAAATAATTACTATATTAATTGTTTACAATTAATTATATGAAGACTTTAAAAAAACATGCCTCCAAAAATTCATTTAATGATTTCTGACATCTCTGAAGCTGATCAAGAATTGTTAATAGAGAATTTCTGATTCCTGCATGAGTAGTTAATGTTGTGACTCTGTTGTCTTTCTTTATGTCAGTCATTATTGATCTGCAGGAGAAAAAAACAGTCATTTTCTTATCTATTTTAGCATTTTTTTGCCTGACAGATATTGAGATAATTATGTTTTTAACCTGCTTAAAACAAACACGATACAAGTAACATGATACAACAACACAGTATTATGCTTCTAATAAATAATGCTAAAAATTAACACCCCATTAGCATTTTAACTTCCTCTTTTGCAAGTTCTCTCATTTCATTTATTCATTTAACAAATATTAGGCACCACGTCATGGAGATAGTAGTCTAGTGAGAGAGAAAAATATTAAATAATTTCTCAAAATATTTAATTAAAAGTATTATAACAGCTAAATAGGAAAATGATAAAGTATTATCAAAGGGGCAAATAGGGCCACCCTCACCTATGGCTTGTTTAAGGAAGTAAATTAAGCTGAGATGATGAATAAAAATAAAAACCAGTGATGAGGAGAACGAGAGTTCCTGGCACAGATCTGGGAAGAAGCTTGCTGTGCCAGAGGGACAGAGGCTGGATTCACAAAGCGGAAGAGCAGAGCAGTGGGAGCAAAGAGCAGAACCAGAGAGAGAGGCAAAACCAGGAAAGCACAGCATCACAGAAGCCAACGGCACAAACTATACAAGAAAAAAGAATTGCTTAACTCATAAATACTAGTTAGAAATAAATTAAAATAAGGAATAAAAAATGCCCATCAAATTCACAAGAGCAAAGTTGTAAATTGGTGACCTTCAGAAATATTAGGTTTATACAGAAAGAGCGGTAAAATAACAATCAGTTCAAAATGGTTCAAATATTACCACTTTTTAAAAATGTTTTTATTATTATTTTTAGATTTATTCATTTTAGAGAGAGGAGACAGAGAGAGAGAGAGAGAGAGAGAGAGACAGAGAGAGAGAGAGAGAGACAAAGAGAAGGGAGGGAGGAGCAGGAAGCATCAACTCCCATATGTGCCTTGACCAGGCAAGCCCGGGGTTTCGAACTGGTGACCTCAGCATTCCAGGTCGATGCTTCTACCCACTGTGCCACCGCAGGTAAAGCCATAAGTACAATTTTTTTAACATAGGTGAATGAGAGAAAATAGCTCCTCAGAAACAGCTATATATCCAGTAGAGAAAGAACTGGAATACACAGATGATGCTAACAATGTAAAAGTAATTAGCTTTCATGAAGCACTCTATCCTATGAATAAAAACTGCCGTGTGTGTCTATTTCTTATGTAGTTGTACTGACCTAAAATCTTCATCAACTCTGGTAAAGCGTGTCTGTTCTTTTGGCAATGCTCCACGGCCAAAAATTGGTTCCAGATACACCCATTTTCTCTGAATATGGTTTAAATTCTGCAGGTACTCGTCTAACTCTGCAAGTTTTCTTTCCCAAATTGACACTTTATCTTCAAATCCCTTAAAATAAGGAGAATCCTTCAAAGACTGAAGAAGGCATCTATTATCTCCAACTTGATTTACTATATCTTTCCAGTCTTTAATCAGCTTGATGGTTCGACCTTGGCTGTCTTCATAATCAGTCAATGTAAATACTGCTCCTATTCCCCACAGATCAAGTTCACGTAAAGCTTCTCTGATTGTAACTTCTCCTTGTGCCCGACTATTTAAATCCTATTTAACAAAAAATATCCGTATGTATTATTTCAACATTATCATATAAATAAATTTTTAAAAAGCTATTTCTAAGAAGATATATTTTTATCTGGCTTTATACTTTAAGACAAAAATATGTAAGTGAATATACTTTACATACAATAAAAGAAAATAATTGGCTAATGTATCCATGTATATCAGTTACTAAGTATACAGGTTCACGTGGTCAAAGTAAGTACAAAGTTTTCTGCCTTAGACTTTTCACTTCTAAAAATGAAAAACAGAAAATTCAAGCATCCATCATAAAACAGAAAACAATCTGCTTTGAAGACATTTTATCGTAACTTAGCTGTGAGTTCTGACATATGTAAAGAAATTATCATCCAGATCTGTCCTCTATGGCAGCCGTGCTTTTATAACCTCATGACTGTCCAAATATGCTTATGCTCCACGGTCATCAACAAACATACATTTTAGATAGGAAACAGAACAATTTGATTGAAGGAGTCCTTTTATTTTTATACTGAATGAACACAACTTACAGTAGGATTGTGACAAGTTTAATTTTCACTTGAAACTGTTTCTAAATCTGAGTACCAAATAGGTTCTTGGTTTAATCTCTGAATTTTTGCATCCTTAACTTCTGTTTACAACATACCCAATAATTTTAAATGTATTATATGTAAAAGAATTTGTGTTTGTTCACTTTTTGATTAAAGTAAGATGTTTTAATTTGTTTTCTCTCTCAAAGGAGTTTGTATCACTGTTTCTATATTCTTGTACACAGTGCTAGACATACATGTACTGCTAATGAAAGAATGATGAAATAATGAAACACTGTCACTACTCAGAAGGAAGGAAGAAATTTAACTTGCTGTTTTATTAAATAAGCAAATATGGAGCAAAATCACATGCTAACAAGGTTAGATATATGAGATATTCATAAAAATGATTCTTACTTTAAGTTCTGAAGCTTTGGCAACAACTGTATCAGCTATTCTGAGAAGATCACCAAACAGTAATTTCTCTAGACAAGTCCCCTTAGGAAGGCCAAGTAGACGAAAAAGGTCAAGCCAGTGATCTGGAGAAAGATGTTCTCCTCTCACATATTTCAAGATAGGAATTATGACCTGTTAAAAAAGAAGAAAGAAAAAGATATATGTATATATGTACACACGTAACATACATATATGAGCAAAATGCAAATTTTTATTTATTGTTAAGATTTTTGGTATGAAATTTTTAATTAGTCACCTTATTTAACAATCTTGAGATCACTCTTAAACAGAATTACATAAAAGTTTTTTATTATTATTTTTTTCTTTTTATTTTCTTATGGGAGAGACAGAGAGTCAGAGAGAGGGACAGATACGGACAGACAGGAAGGGAGAGGGATGAGAAACATCAGTCCTTCATTGTGGCTCCTTAGCTGTGCATTGACTGACTTCCCATATGTGCTTTTACCGAGGGGCTACAGCAGACCGAATGACCCCTTGCTCGAACCAGCAACCTTGGGCTCAAGCTGGTGAGCCTTGCTCAAACCAGATGAGCTCGCACTCATGCTGGCAACCTCGGGGTCCTGAACCTGGGTCCTCCACATCCCAGTCCAACGCTCCATCCACTGTGCCACCACCTGGTCAGGCAAGTTTTTTATTATTGAAACACACTAATTTCCCTTTGTAACTTAATATATTTTAAAACAAGACCTAAAATATTTCTATTTTTATTTTAGGACATGACTTGTCTCCTAAATATCCTAAATGACCCATATCCTAAATTGTCCTAGAAACTATAAATACTCTGATTTATAACTTTAATCAGAAATTTCTCGGTTATAATTTTTTTCACACAGGTAGCAGAAATATCAATTATTTGTATGGTTTACTCCATACTTCCTATTTTTTCATGTGATAGAATAATTTAAGAATATAGAAACTAAAATTACAATTCAGTCACTACATAATAAAAAGATACATAAAAGTTCCAAGAACATTTTTATATAAAAGAATAAGTAAAACTATCTTACTTTATATTTGTCAACTTCTGATTGTAATTTCACGGTCATTATTGAATGTTCTTCAACTTTCCTTAATCTGTCATGCCAATGCATCAAAAATTCCTCAAAGAGATAAGTCTTAGTCCTATAAAATACCAGAAACACATCTTACAAACTTGCATCCCAAAAAGCACTACCAAACAATAAAAATGTAAATACTGTTTAAAATCAAACCGAAAAGTGATCCAATCTTCATTAGCCATTCCTTGAAATCCTTGCTGAAACTCTTCGTACAGGGCCCAAACGCATGCACAGCTCTCAATGTCTGCAGAGATAATACCTGCCAAGGAGAAGTTGGGTTCCTCTAGTCCAAAATGGTGGCAATCATCACTATTAAAAAAATAGTGAAATATCATTAAATTTTTTAAAAAGGAAAACTGTTAAATACTTAACTGTATTGGCTGTGTGTGTGTGTGTGCATGTGTGTGTGTTGTAAGCATATGTATTTGATAGCAAAAGTACACAGCGGGAGACTATGCCAACTTTATATGAAAATTTGCCTAGGTATGAACTTTTCTAAATTTATTAATATGCATTTTTTATAAAGAAGTCAAGCAAAGTTGTTTATAGAAATATATTTTAGGTACACTATATATTATATAATATGTAATTAATATTCAGAATTGTATACATTTATGGATTAATCTAAGAATATTCACAATTGAATGGGTTAGCTTTTAGAATATATACCTTTCATTTAATTGGTATAACAACATTTAATAAATGTGGTACTAAAACCTCTACTCATTTATAAAAGCAATTAGGCTATATTTGCCTAAATAGACCAAACCTAAAACAAATTTAATACAACATAAAACAACAAAGTCTGTCTTGGAGGTCTCTTTTTATTACTTTGCTAAATTGATTTATTTTTCTCAGAGTTCCTGAAAGTAATTTTCCATTAATTTTATATATTCTATTTTTTCTAAAAATTGAGAAAGTAATTATTCCAACTCCTAATTTAGCTTTTCAATAAATTTAATTTTCTGTTCTATTTTTAGACCTCTCCAGAATTTGCTTTTCTATTATCATCCTTATATATTCTTTGGTTTTTTTTTATTAAGTGAGAGGCAGGGAGGCAGAGAGACAGACTCCCACATGCACCCAACCAGGATCCACCCAGCAGGCCCCACCTGCTAGGGAGTATGCTCTGCCCATCTGGGGCCTTTGCTCCCTTGCTCAGCAACTGAACTATTTTAGTGACTGAGGTAAGACAATGGAGCCATCCTCAGCACTCAAACCAATTGAGCCATAGCTATAAGAGGGGAATGAAGAGAAAGAGAGAGAGAGAGAAAGGGAGAGAAAGGGGAGGGGGACAAGTGGAGAAGCAGATGGTCACCTCTCCTGTGTGCTCTGACCAGGAATCAAATCTGGGACTTCCACATGTCCGGCTGATGCTCTACCACTGAGCAAACTGGCCAGGACAACATCCTTATATATTCTAACCACAAGTCCTAAGAAAGCAGTAGCATCAGCACTTATTATCTACATTTTAAAACTGTTGAAGTTTATAAGGAAAGACATAAAGATAACAGATATAAAAAATTACTAACAATACACAAATATATAACTTTTTTTTTCAAATAAATACTATCAGTTTAAAAAGAAACATACACCAGCTTTTTTCTTACAACTTCAAGATCATCAAACTCAATTTTTTTCTCTTTTATTAACTTTGCACTATTATCAAGGGTACTTTGTTGGCCAGTGTCAATAACATCATCACCGGGCTTTAGTTGGTCCCAACGAGCTTTAAATTTTTCCAAATCTTGGTAATAGATCTGAAGACGTGACTTCACATTTCCTTTCATCACTTCAATCTAAAACCCAATAAAGTTTATATAATTTAATTCTGAGTAAAATCTCCTTATTTTCACATTTTTATTTCTATTTTTCATTTAAGTGAAAAATAGCAATACTAACTTTTCAAATATCTGTTTTTAATTATTAAGCTCAAGTATAATAAAATAATTCAAAAGCATAAAATCAGACATCAAATTTTCAAGTGATAAGCCAGAAAAATCACCATGAGGAATCATTCATGTGATTAATGGCACCCACAAACAAAAAGGTAGTAAGATAAGAAAAAAAATTGTTTAATAACTGCCAGTTGTTCTGCCTGAGGGCATTTCCCAGTGTCATACACAGTTAAAGGGCAACAGGCTAAATTATGGATAAGGGACATGAGTGTAATAGATATATCCAACTTATAGCTTGTTCCTTTAAAAAACACCACATACACTCTTGTCGACACTTCCTCATAAGAAAGACTGAAACTAATGTTACATACATTCTTGAATGGCAGGAAATGAAGATAAACTATGTGAAAGGATCATCATTATACATATAAAGTATTTCATTATACAGAAGTACTGAGGGAGGTCAATTTCATTAGCAATATGAAATTCTTATAAACCTGACTTATAATGAAATAGAGATAAGCAAAAAATTGTGAGAAAAAATTAAGTTTCCATGTTAACAAAAGGACTATAAGCTTCCTACCTGATCTTTAATCATAAGCTGGTGACTCTCCATCATCAATTCAAATTTGTCCCATTTAGCTTTCAGATTACTAATTGTTTCCAAACCTCCACCCGCCACAGTTCGTAGAAGTCTGTTTTTATCTTCAGCTTCTTGAAATAAGGGCAAAATCTAAAGGTAAAAAAATAGTAATAGTAACACATGAAAAACAAACAATTTTATTAAGTTTCTTAAAATTCTATCTCTTTCATTTTTGTTTCATGATTTGCTTTTTTAAGATCAAGATTCTTGCTTTGTTAAATGCCTGGATATAAAGTTTCTAATGCTAACATTATTATTATATACAAATTCAACCAAGGCATTCTGACATCAGAAATTTTAGCCTGACCAGGTGGTGGCACAGTGGATAGAGCGTCAGACTGGGGTGTGGAAGACCCAGGTTCGAGACCCCGAGGTCGCCAGCTTGAGCATGGGCTCATCTGGTTTGAGCAAAAATTCACCAGCTTGGACCCAAGGTCACTGGCTCAAGCAAGGGGTCACTTGGTCTGCTGAAGGCCCACGGTCAAGGCACATATGAGAAAGCAATCAATGAACAACTAATGTGTTGCAATGAAAAACTAATAATTGATGCTTCTCATCTCTCCGTTCCTGTCTGTCTGTCCCCGTCTATCCCTCACTCTGACTCTCTCTGTCTGTGTAAAAAAATAAAAATAAAAAAATTTAAAAAAAGAAATTTTAAAAATGAGAATAAAAGTGGTAATTTGAAACTGAATAATAATTAAATCTATAAAGACAACACTATAGCTGTTCAGAATATTTATTATGAATGTTCTAGCATAAAAGTATGCTGCAGACCTGACCAGGCAGTGGCACAGTGGATAGAGCATCAGCCTGGGACACAGAGGACCCAGATTCAAAACCCCAAGGTTGCCAGCTTGAGCCCAAAGGTCACTGGCTTGAAGCCCAAAGTCGCTGTCTTGAGCCCAAAGTCACAGGCTTAATAAGCAAGGGGTCACGTGTTTGGCTGTAGACCCCGGCTCAAGGAACATATAAGAAAGCAATCAATGAACAACTCAATTGCTACAATGAAGAATTGATGCTTCTCATCTCTCTCCCTTCTGTCTGTCCCTATTTGTCCCTGTCTCTATCTCTTTCGTTAAAAAACAAACAAAAGAAATGCTATAAAGGTTTCTTTTATAAATTTTTATTTATTGATTTTATCAATAGAAAGGGAGAGACATTGATTTGTTGTTCAACTTATTTATGCATTCACTGGTTGATTTTGTACATTCCCTAACCAGGAATCAAATCTGAAACCTGGTGTATTAGGAGGATGCTCTAACCAACTGAACTACCCAGCCAGGGCTTAAAAGGTTTCTAAAAGAACTGAAATGAGATTGCTCAAGAGTATAAATTAACTAAATTATCCTACTTAATAAAGAAGGGGGAAAGCCATGAAGAAGGGTACTTAAGAAACAAAAGAACTGCCTAACCAGGCAGTGGGACACTGAGGACCCAGGTTTGAAACCCTAAGTTCGCCAGCATGAGCATGGGGTCTCTGGTTTGAGAATGGGATCACAGACATGACCCCATGGTCCCTGGTTTGAGCCTAAAACACTGCTGACTTGAAGCCCAAGGTCGCTGGCTTGAGCTCAAGGTCTCTAGATTAAGGGGTCACTGGCTTGCCTGGAGCCCCCCACCATGTCAAGACACATATGAGAAAGAAACCAATAAACAACAAAAGTGACACAACTAAGAGCTGATGCTTCTCATCTCTCTCCCTTCCTGTCTGTCTCTGTCTTTCTGTCTCTAAAGAAAGAGAACTAAAAATATTAAACTCATGCATTCAGTTTTTCTACTTGAAATGTCCTTGTTCAATAGTCTGGATGTAGAAATAGGTGCTAACCTGCATGAATTCTTCTAAGTCTTTTAAAGCAATGTAAAACAGTGTTCTATAATTAATACCTGCACTTTTATTAATCAACAAAGCAATAATATCCATAGGAAGATTTTTTAAAATCAGTGTGCATATATAATAGACAATAGGAACACAACAAAATTCAAATATAACTCAATGACCAATTTACAATCAAATATAACTCAATGAGCAGTATCAGTTCCATCTGAGAAACAGAGAAAACCAATGAACCAAGAAGCTATGCTGTACTATAAAACTCATTGAGAGAAGGGAAAAAATAAGAGTCAAATTTTGATTTCCTAAATGAGGACAGAACTTAGGTTAACCTGTAAAGATTTTACAACAATTTCCTAGTTTATCTGCCTTCATTGCTACCCCTCCAAATCCACATACAAACAGAGAAACATATCAAAACACAAATCTATAACATCCTGCTCCTAAAACTCCAGCACAACTCCCCAATGTTCACAGAATGAAGGTTAAAATCTTTAACATGGCTCGCATGATCTAGATTCTGCCTGGCTCTTTACACTGACTCGTGCCACTTCTTCCTGCCTCACATGCTGTTTCCAGCACACAACATCAATGTCTCTTGGTTTTGTTATGATACACTTCATGCCTTCTCACTTCTTTCTCAATCTCCTTTGCTGCCTCCTCTTGTGCTTGAATGCTAAATTTGTAATGCTCACAACAATGGTCTATACTCTCCACTGTTTTATTACCACCCAAATGGTCTTGGTCCAAGCCCATGGCTTTAAATATCATGGATATAAAGGTGACTTCCAAATTGATATCTATACTCTTTACTTTTATTCTAAATTCCATATTCCTCATTCAACCTGACATCTCAAGTCCCACCACTTCCAGTCAGACCCCCTTGCATACCTCTCCAATTTCACCTCATACCATTTTCTTCCTTGAATACTATGGCCTTCTTGATAACTTCTTGGCAATATTTACATCTATCACTCCCTTGAGCATACCAAGTTCCACCTCTACCTTGAACTTGCTGTTTATTCTACTTAGAATAATCTGCTTCCAAATCTCAGAATGGTTGCCTCATCTTCCAGGTCTCAGTTCACACACCATCTCTCTGAGATGGTCTCCCATGACCATCTGCCTTAAAAGAAGTTTGTAATTTTCCTCCCCACAAAAGCATATTACTTACCTTTAAACTCCCAGTAATTTTCAGTCTTTCACATAGTAGGGATACATACAAGTTTGTATTTCAATTTGAATTACTTCTCTTCCTCTAAATATCGTATATAACTAAAATCAACCATAATATATTTTATAAAATTCTGACTTGCCTCTTCTGGGCTGTAGCCTTCTGCATATTCTTTAGAATCTTTTACACTCTTTCATCTTTGTCTCTAAATTGTGTTCCTCTACTGTGTGTGTGAATGAGTGTGTGTGTGTGTGTGTGTGTTCCTAACTCAGTTCTAACTTTATACTTTACCATGCTAAGATTACAACCCTGGAAGTAACAGCATGAATTATTTAAATCTAGTCTTATTCTAATATGCCACATCATAAAACAGACTGCAAATTTTTCTGAAGATAATAATAAGCATTATTGTTACTGTTTCAGTATACCAACAAATATCAAGAGTTTGATCATGAACAAACCATTTGAAGATTATTGTATATGGATTTTCTTATAATAATTTAAATTATATCATATTTCTGATAGTCACAAAAAATTACCTAATGTAAACATCTCTAGTACAGTAAAAATAAATATAAAAATTTACTTTGTGATTCTTACCTCTGGCTTCCGTTCTTGTAGTTTACCATATTGCACATTGGCGTCTCCTATCTCTTCCACAGACTGGGGCAGAACTGATAAGATGTCCATAGCTTCAGTGACAAATGTATCAATTTCATGTAAATGAGCTAAATAGGCAACATTGAAATATAAGAAATATTACTACCACCAAAATGTTCAGTTACATAATTTCTAAACCAAGGAGTACTAGAAGTAATCTAATATATGAAGCCCTAAATTATCATTTGCTTTTATAAAACAATTTCAAAATGTGGAATAAGCAAAGAAATTTACTCTCATGAAAGTTTAGTTGTTTCACATTGTACTTAAAATTTTTGAGTAAAATTTAAATATACTTATACTTAGTAAATTTTATTCAAAATGTAGAACTTTTCAGTCTTTTAAATAATATACGAAAACATTTAAGTTTAAAGGAGAAAAGAAACTAGTATTTTCAAAACAAAGTCATTTGAAGAGATAAGGAGAAATACATTATACCAGAATTACCTATATTTTCTCAGTAATATATGCAACAAATTGATACTAGCTCTGACTGCAAATATAAAAATGCCTTCAATTTTTAAGCCTTTAAGGGGTTGAACATGGATTTTCCTACTTTCTTAAAGCTATCATCATTTAGAGCACATTTTCTTTCATAATACTTTCCATATTGGTTTGTATTTTAATCACAAGTGGGATTCATATTTCATAAATATCAAAGTACAAGCCTCTCTGTATATCATTAAGCAAAAATAAAAAATAAGAAGCCCTGGCCAGTTGGCTCAGCGGTAGAGCATCAGCCTGGTATGTGGAAGTCCCAGGTTTGATTAGGGGCCAGGGCACACAGGAGAAGCACCCATCTGCTTTCTCTCCCCCTCTCCTTTCTCTCTCTTTCTCTCTTCCCCTCCCACAGCCAAGGCTCCACTGGAGCAAACGTTGGCCCAGGTGCTGAGCACGTCTCCATAGCCTCAGCCTCAGGTGCTAGAATGGCTCTGGTTGAAACACAGCAACACCCCAGATAGGTAGAGCATCACCTCCTGGTGGGCATGCCATGATCCCAGTTGGGTGCATGCAGGAGTCTGACTGCCTTCCCACTTCTAACTTTGGAAAAATACAAATAATAATAATAAAATAAATAAATAAAGATAAGAGTCCTTACCCTGAACAGACTTCTTCAAAGAAAGCACGAGCACATCAAATAGCTTCTGGAGAAGATCATCGATCACAGCCTTCACGGGGCTACAGTTAATAGTTAAACAATCTACCTTGACCACACTGAAAAAAGCCAAGGGGCATATTTTAGTATGAAAAAGAATAATTAAAGGAAAAGACTCTCATTATAATATTACCATTTTTGGAATACAATTCCAAATGTAACTCAAAAATATTAGTAGGGCCTTGAAGTACATTTAGATTTAGTTTAGCAAAAATGCCATAGACATATTATGTTTTTCATTGATTTTGACACATCACAGTTTTTATAATCCATCATATAAGTGGATAAAAAAGCAGCAATTATTAATTAATAGTCTATCAACATGAATCTATTTAAATATTCACAAGCATTACTTGGCACAGCATGTAATATACTTTTTTAAATATTTATAAAATATGTTCACTATCCTACAAAGTACAAACAATAATGAAAGAAAAAGAAGATATAGAAAGTGAATGAAGATTATTAAGGAAGTAAGAAAATAAAACCAAAAGTAACATTTATGCCTATCAAATTGATAAAAATGTAATGAATTATTAATTCATGTCTTCAACTGTGTGGGCAAACAGAAGACTCTGAGCACTGCTGGCAGGACTACAAAACAATGTAACTTTTATAAAGAGCAATTAAAAATATGCATCAAATAATTTAAAAATAGGCATACCCATAGTCCTAATAACTTCACCTTCAGAATTTATCCTAATGAAATTTTCAGGGCAGACTCCAAGATTATACACAAGTACTAAGTATGATAGTGAAAAATTAGAAATAAGCCAAATGCATGAATGGTTAAATAAATTATTATAAACCCAACCACACAATTAAAAATCAAACTTTTGAGTAGGTAACATTGAAATATAAGAAATATTATTACCACCAAAATTTTAATTACATAATTTTTAAATGATGAATTCTTTAGAAGTTTTTAAAAAATAATAACTAAAAACTTCCCTAACCTGGTGAAGAAAGAAAAAAGACACACAAGTCCATGAAGCACAGAGAGTCCCAAAATACTGATGAAACACTGTTAACTATAAAGAGCAAATATAGTACAATCCAAATTTTGTGAATATATGTACTGATACGTCCAAAACATCAAAAAGAGCAATTGCCATTGTGCTTTTTTGCATTTTAAAAAATTTACAAAACAGGCTTCTGGTCAAGATGGCAGAGTACGTAAATGCTGTGCTCAACTCCTCCTAAGACCACATCACATTACAACTAAACCACAGAACCACCCCTGAGAACCACCTGAAGGCAGCTGAACAGAAAGTTTGTGTATATCCTACAAATAAGGCTATACATACGAAGCCAACTGAGAATGGTAGGAGGGGCAGAGACGCTGAACAAGCTGGTCCCACACTCACCTGCAGCAGTTAAAAACCTAGAGGGCTACCTCGACTAAGGAGGGACCCTCTGATGAGGGGTGGGTCCAGCCCCACACCAGGCTCCACAGCCCAGGATACCAGTGCCAGAAGTGAAGTCCGGCTGTGAAAACCAGTGGGGACTGTGACTGAATGAGACAGAAGGCTGCTAGAATCCCAGATGTTCCTTTAAATGGACCAGACTCAGACCTAATTGCTGATGGACTCACTCGCTCTTAGCTCCAGCAATTGGACAGCAGCTCAAAAGGGACCAAGAAAATATGGGAAGCAACTAACTTGTCTGGCTTTGCGGAGACAGCTAGATGGGCAGCTTTCTCCCAGAAAGAAGTCCTAACAGAGAACAGTGACTTTGCTGAGCTGCCCAGCACCACAGAGCCAGCAGGCGGGCTTCATATCTGAGTCTCCATCAACCTGGCTAACACTATGCACACATTACCCCCCTAGTGATGCCCTCAGACACTGCCCTGCCCATCCTGCTGGCCCAACCCAGCTGCTTCCAGTGCCTTTTCCATACTAACGGCCTGTCTTGGCTCTTGCTGCAGACTTTCCTAATATCTCTCAGAGGTTCACAAACCCTAAACAAGCAGGATCTGGCCTTGGCATGCCTCTTGCTAAGTGCTCTTAAGCTCAACACTTGTGGAAGCCAGCCTTGGTTCATAGAGTGACATTTCCAAGGCCACTCTAAGCCCAGCAGAAGTAGCAGCCATCTGTAGATCACTTTGTAGCACATGCCAAGTGGCCTTGGACAAGACACAGGTGGCAGTTAACCCTTGACCAGCAACTCCTTAGAGACCCCAGTCAGCAAACCCAGTGGCCAAATTCAGACCACACTGGAGCACCACCCAAACACCTCCATAAGCAACATGCTCAAAAATGGGCACAGAGGACACAAAAGCCCCCACAGAGAAACTCCACTGTAGTCACAGTGAGTCCCTATAGCTCAATAGCCTGGGGTTCAATCATTCCCACTGATGTGCCAACCACAATCAAGGGTCATTTACAACAGGAGAGTGTACACAGCTCATATTGCAGGGGAAGGGCATATGTGGAGCACTTGATTGGGTGACAGGGTGGCTGTACCACTGGGCCCTATAGGAAGCCTACAACTACAACCATCCTATCAAGACTGAGAGACATAGCTGATATATCTAATACACAGAAACAAACATAGAGAGGCTACAAAAAGGGAAAATACAGAAACATGTCCAAAATGAAAGAACAGAAGAAATCTCCAGAAAAAAAGAGCTAAATAAAATAAAGGGAGGCAAACTACTAGATACAGATTTCAAAACAATGTTTATAAGAATGATCAAAGAACATAATGAGAATTTCAGTAGCATAAAAAAGAACACAGAAACTATAAAAAATAACCAGTCAGAAATGAAGAATACCCTGAAAGAAGGCCCTGGCTGGGTAGGTCAGTTGATTAGAGCATCATCCCAATACACCAAGGTTGTGGGTTTGTATCCAGTCAGGGCACGTACATGAATCAACCAATGAATGCATACATAAATGAAACAACAAATCAATGTCTTTCTCTCTCTCTCACCCCTCTCTCTATAAAACAAATAATTAAGAAAAAAGAGAAAAAATAATTTTAAAGAATACAGTAGAAGGAATCAATAGCAGATTATATGAATCAGAGAATCAAATCAATGATTTGGAGGACAAGGTAGCAGAAAACACTCAGAGTAGCAAAAAGCAAAAGGATCAAAAAGTGAAGATAATTTAAAGGACACTAGGGCAACATCAAGCAGAACAACACCTGCATCAAACGGTACCAAAATAAGGGGGAAGAGATCAAGGGATTGAGAACATTATTGAAAAAATAATAACTAAAAACTTCCTTAACCTGGTGAAGAAAAAAAAAAAAGACACACAAGTCCAGGAAGCACAGAGAGTCCCAAACAAGATGAACCCAAAGAGGACCATACCAAGACACACCATAATTAAAATGCTAAAAATTAAATACAAAGAGAATCTTAAAAGAAGCAACAGGAAAGCAGTCTGTTACCTACAAGGGAGTGCTCAAAAGATTGCCAGCTGATTTCTCAACAGAAATTTTGCAAGCCAGCGAGGTGGGTATAAAACATTCAAAATGATGGAAACAAGGACCTAAAACCAAGATTAGACTAGCTAGAAAAGCTATCACTGAAAATCAAAAGAGCCCTGGTCAGTTGGCTCAGTGGTACAGCATCAATCCAGCGTGTGATACCCTGGGTTCGATTCCAGGCCAGGGCACACAGGAGAAGCGCCCATCTGCTTCTCAACCCTTCCCTCTCCTTTCTATCTCTCTTTCCCCCTCCTGCAGCCAAGGCTCCATTGGAGCAAAGTTGGCCCAGGTGCTAAGAACAGCTCCATGGCCTCTGCCTCAGGAATTAGGATGGCTCCAGTTGCAACAGAGCAACGCCCCAGATGGGCAGAGCATCGCCCCAGTGGGCTTGCCGGGTGGATCCTGGTCAGGAGCATGCTGGAGTCTGTCTCTTTGCCTCCCTGCTTCTCACTTTAGGAAAATAAACACACACAAAAAAAGAAAAAAAAATAAAAGGAAAGATAAAAAGCTACCCCAACAAGGAAAAGCTAAAAGAGTTTATCACCAACAAATTATATTACAATAAAAAAGATGGTCTTCTTTAAAAAGATAAAAAATATAAATAAAGTAGCAACAAATTCATATCTATAAACAATCACTTTACATGCAACTAGATTAAATACTCCAATCAAAAGACATAGGCTGCCTGAACAGGTGGCAGCAGAGTGGCTAGAGCATTGGTCTGGGACACTGAAGACCCAGGTTCAAAACCACGAGGTCACCGGCTTGAGCACAGGTCCATCTGGCTTGAGTGCGGGGTCACCAGCTTGAACATAGGATCATAGACATGACCCCATGGTCAACTGCTTGAGTCCAAGGTCACTGGCTTGAGCAAGAAGGGGTCACTGACATGGCTGGAGCCCCCCAATCAAGGTGCATATGAGAAAGCAATCAATGAACAACTAAGGTGCTGCAACTATGAGTTGATGCTTCTCATCTCTCTCCCTTTTTGTCTGTCTGTCCTTGTCTGTCACTGTCTCTCTCTCGCTTAAAAAAAAAAGACATAGACTAGCTGAATTGATAAGAAAATAAGATCGTTACATATGCTGACTACAAGAGACTCACTTTAGATCAAAAGACACACAGAGTCTGAAAGGAAAGGAATAGAAAAAGTTATTTCAGGGAAAAGAAAAAAATAGTTGGGATAGCCAGACAAAATAAACTTTAAAACAAAGGAAATAACAAGAGGCAAGGATTCAACAATTTCATTTCTGGGTTTTTACCTGAAGAACACAAATCATTAAATCAAAAGAAAATCACAATGTTAATTGTAGCATTATGTACAATAGAGAAGATATGAAAGCCACTTAAGGGTCTATCAATAGATAAATGGGCAAAAAAGAAGTATTGCATATATAAAAATATGACTCAGCCATAAAAAAAAAATCTTACCATTTGCAACAACACAGATGAACCTAGAGGGTCTTGTGATGAGTATAACAAGTCAGACAAAGACAAGTGCCACATAATTACATTTATCTGTGGAATCTAAAAAATGAAATAAACTAGCAAAATCCAAACAGACTCATAGATACAGAAGTTTGCCAGATGGGTCGGGCTTGAGGGGAATGGGTGTAAACGGTAAAGGGATTTAGAAATTGGTAGTTACAGAACAATCATGAGGATGTAAAGTACAGCATAGGGAATACAGGCAAAAATATTATAATTATTATGTGTGGCACTAGTTTTATCAGGATGATCACTGTAAATTATATAATGTCTAATCACCGAGTTGTACAAGTGTAACTAATACAATCTCATATATCAACTGTAATAAAAAAATAAAGAATTATTTTTAAAAATTATACAACAAAAAAATTATAAGCCAAATGGATTATCTTAATCAGAAAAGAAGGTAGGTATTTTTAAGAACACTAATTCTTTGCATAGTACTTTTAATACAAATTGTAATGTTCTAAGCAAACAGATTGAACCAGACTTGTTCATTTAAGGAAAATCTCCTATTTAGTTTAAATATACAAAGTTAAAATAATTGTCTACTAATTTTGGTCAAAAAGATTATTTAGAAAGTTACTTGCCCTTTTTAAAACATAAAGCCAGGTAATATTCTTAGAAACCAAGTTACTAATGGAATTGAGACAGAGGAGGGATCAAAGGGACCAGAGGAAAAGAGGACAGAGGGAAGGGGGATGACAGGATGGGGTAAACCTGAAGGGAAGGAGGGAGGGCGCTGTTGGGAGGGCAGCAAGGGAGATGTTGAGGGGAATATGGGGCGGGGGATGCATTTGGGGCAACACTAGAATCTATATAAACACAATAAATTAAATTGAAAAAAAAAAAAGAAAGCAAGTTATAAGTGTTAAAAGTCTCACCGTTTTATTTCTAAAATATAATTTTCTCTTAAAGCTTCATTTATTTATTCTCAATCACCCACTAACTGGAGATAGATAAACTCCAGTTTTTAACCACCAATACATATAAGAGCCAATTTTTGCCTGATACATAAAGTTTATGTGATTTTTGAAATCCTCAAACATAGAGTCAAGATTTCTGATATTTCATACATGACGATAGATGATTTTGGTAAACCTAAAACATTATATTATACTGTATTTAACTAATGAATTAACATGAGGTGATACAGTTTAAGCTGAGTTGTACTTACTGACTACAGAATCCTGTTCAGAAGACTAACAATCACCTCTCACTTAAAAATATTGATAACATGCCATGGAGGCTCTACTCAGTCATAGATAGAATGGAATCACTATAGACAGCCTACCCAAAAATTACATCCTTACTACAGGACCTGAAATACATCATTAGAATATGGCTTGTCCAAGAATACAACATATATCCAAAAAGTACCCATAAAATAAATATCTGCATGTATATATATGTGTGTATATTAGCTTAGATGAATACATGTTAATTTATTAGCAAGAAACAGCAAAATAAAAAATGAAATGTGAGAGAGGAATTCTTTTTGTCCTGTTTAGCGTTTGCAGGACAGCAAAATACTAGGAAAGCTGTTTACAGTCGAAGATGAAAAAATAGTTGAGTTGGCGGTAGAGGTCTCTGAGCAGTCAGGTGACAGCATACAGCCAAAGAAGACAGGCAAGATTTGTATCAAAGACAGTATCAAACAGAGACTATAGAAACCACATATACAAGCATTCCAAGAGCACTATGTTTTCCTTACTTCAAACTAACATTAATGGCACTATCATTATCCTCATCATGTAAGCACAAACCCTTGAGTCATTTGTCTCTGTTCTAGTCCTCATCCCTCATCTTCCTCCTCTCCATTTTGAGTCCAACAACTTAATTCAGTTCATTATTATCAGTCTTCAAATAAAGACAAACTAACCTTCCTTCCTCCAGGATCTCTTTGTTCAACCATAAATTATTTTAAAATTAGCATCCTAATGTATAGCTTTGGTACAGAAACACTCACATTTCTGTTTGGGAACCTTTAGTAACTATTCTAACAAGAATAAAATCCAAAACCCCTGATCTAGAATGTAAGATTCTCCCAAATCTGTACCTAATGACCCCTTCTCAAGAGTGGCTCCTCTAGTCCCTAATAAAACATTAACTCTGATCAAATTTTCAATTAACCATCTTCTTATTTTCAGCACATGAATGCCTCTCCGAGAAGCTCTGCTTTCACCTACAATTCTTATTTCTCCTAAGTCCCAGGTTCAAATATTACTATCTAAAACTGTTCCCTGATTTTGCCCTAAATGGATGGGGTGACATAATCCTGTAAATCTCCATAGCCTATTTCAGTCTCTAGTATAGAATATAAATTATCAATCTGGTATTAATAACTAACATTTTTTTGAGAACTTATCCTGAGCCAGTAATTTATATGCAAATTATCATTTAATCCTCAAAACACTGAGATAAATACTACAGTTCTAACTATTTTAAAACTGAGGAAATTGAGGTTCAGGGTTTAAATGATTATTAAAGTCATGCAGTGGGTAAGACCCACCAGACTCCAAAGTCCACTCTTTAACCCCTGTCTGTATTAGACTTAATCATCAAATAGACTTGATTTATACATAGTTCTACCTGTGAACAAGCAACTTGGTTTCAAGTACTGTTTTCTTCATCTTTGTACTCTCATAGGACAAGATTTTACATATTATAAATGCTCACCAAATATTTATTGAAATAATGAACAAATGAATTAAGTGATATTATCCTTTATAGATAAGATACACACAATTAAGCAAGGCCTTTCATAGAGCTTATTACAAAGAGAAGTTCCAGTCATACAAATTTCAGATAGAGAGGAAGGATATATTCTCAGGTAGCTGGGTTATGAGCTGCCCCTCACAGGGTTTCCTCCACATTCAGAGCAATACTACATGCGGTACTATGTTCTGTGCCTCCCAGGACCTTCTGAAATGAAACAGAGCAGTACAAAAGCAGAGCCTAATGTCATTCGCTTTGTACCATCTAATATGCTCTCAGCAGTAGCTTTTTATCATTCTTACTTAGACTGGGTCTATGTACATCAAATATTAGATCATCATGCCAGATGTGTATAGTTGCCTCTTCCCTCAATCTAGTCACTCAAATAGGTTCAGCCTAGAAAAGAAACTTCTTACTGTGAGCAGTGCCCTGTTCAGATGATACGCAAGTGTGATTGCCGAGCTCTAGTGGACGTATGAAACTAACTTGACTTCTGGCCACTAAGTGAAGTGTGTCCTTACTATCCCATGGCAAAACTGTTCTGCTACATAAGTACTAGTACTTTAACTTCTAATACCTTGGAAGTTGTTCTTTTTCTTTTCCTTTTATTTTCAGGGCTTTAAAATTTTTTTCCCAATCATGAACAGTAGAAAGATGCTTTTCCACTAGAGCTTCCATATCAACTTGCCCGATTACAATCCATTCCTATGAATAAAAAATATTATTAAAGAAACAGAACAAACAAACATTTTAAAGTTTATGGTCAAACTATTCATAGTAGGGTCCTACCAATAAAAATGGACAGGTATAAGTAAATTTCAACTTAAGTATGTAAACACAATCATTACTGTGTCATCCAAAGAATAAACAGGAAAAAAACAATATAAAAATACAGTGATCAGCCCTGGCTGGTTGGCTCAGTGGTAGAGCATCGGCCTGGCGTGCAGAAGTCCCGGGTTCGATTCCCGGCCAGGGCACACAGGAGAAGCGCCCATCTGCTTCTCCACCCCTCCCCCTCTCCTTCCTCTCTGTCTCTCTCTTCCCCTCCCGCAGCTGAGGCTCCATTGGAGCAAAGATGGCCCGGGTGCTGGGGATGGCTCCTTGGCCTCTGCCCCAGGCGCTAGAGTGGCTCTGGTCGCTACAGGGCGACGCCCCGGAGGGGCAGAGCATCGCCCCCTGGTGGGCAGAGCTTCGCCCCTGGTGGACGTGCCGGGTGGATCTCTCCCCATTTCCAGCTTCAGAAAAATACAGTGATCATAAAACATTTTTGAAGAGCCTAAAAAAATACTCTTTTTTAGCTTCTCTTATCAAATTTGATGTATACTAAGAATCATTTTTTTAAACCAAGAGCCACTATAAGCTACAAATCAGAGAGTACTCATATTCAACTGGTTACAGACATTTAAAATGTGGAAGCATGATAGTGGCAGTTAAAAAATTGGTTGAATTTTCAGTCATAGTATCAGGATCAATATAAATGAGAATGAATGCAAGTAGGGTTTATCTTTAGGGTTAGTGGTATGATGCACTTAAAAAAAAGTAAGATGCTTAATCATTTCCACTTCATTAACTTTGAAGGCATTCCTCCATGGATTGCTCTTGTCCCAAGGAATAAAGAAAAGGAGATATTTCCCTGAAAGGAATTAAAATTGACACAACAGAGTCATGTCACGTTCCAAGTTGACAAAACAACAACAATAATAATTAAAAGCTAGTTTCTCCTGGCCAGGGCACACAGGAGAAGCGCCCATCTGCTTCTCCACCCTTCCCTCTCTCCTTTCTCTCTACCTCTCTCTTCCCCTCCCACAGCCAAGGTTCCATTGAAGCAAAGTTGGCCCAGGCACTAAGGACAGCTCCATGGCCTCCACCTCGGGTGCTAGAATGGCTCCAGCCTCAACAGAGCAAAGCGCCAGATGGGCAGAGCATCACCCTCTGGTGGGCATGCCAGGTGGATCCTGGTCAGGCACATGCGGGAGTCTGACTGCCTCCTGGCTTCTAACTTTGGAAAAATACAAAAAAAAAAAAAAAGCTAGTTTCTCAATCTTCAATAGTCAAAGACATAAATCATCTGTGGCATAAATCCATTTTGTATAAGAGTCTTCAGGCCCTGGCCAATTGGCTCAGTGGTTGAGTGATGGACTGGCATGTGGATGTCCCCGGTTCAATTACAAGTCAGGGCACACAGGAGAAGCGACCATCTGCTTTTCCACCCCTCTTCCTTCTCTCTCTCTTTCTCCCCACTCTTCTGCAGCCATAGCGCGATTGAAGAGAGTTAGAGTTAGCCTTGGGTGCTGAGGATGGCTCTGTGGCCTCTGCCTCAGGCGCTAAAACAATGGTTCCATTGCTAACCAATGGAGAAAAGGCCCCAGATGGGCAGAGCATTGCCCCCTACTGGGCTTTCCAGATAGATCCCTGTCAGGGAGCATGCCAGATTCTGTGTCTCTGCCTTCCCTCCACTCACTAAAATAAAAAAATAAAAAAATAAAAGAATCCTCAACTCCAGCTCTCTGGATTACAATATGTTAATTTTATGCAACAGAAGATAAACTATTGGTTTGTATATTTAATACTAATTCAACCAATCATGATGAACGATTTTAAGAGGATGAAAATTACATATTCCATACCTTATGTTGTTGTAAAACAGCTGACAGTCTCCTAAATAGATCTTCTGCTTTTCTAAAAATAGTCAGAAATCCACTTGCATTTCTATCAATCATAATAGAAAAAATAGACTCATCTCCTGCTTCACCCACTCCCTTAAACTGATTAGGAATGCCGATAAATCTCTTCATCTCTCTGTAATATTTAGCCCGGATTTCTTCAAAAGGAGGCCTGAATTGTAAATGTCCTTGTCTGAAAGTAAATAAGGAACTTTAAAATATAAATTATTAGAACATTTAAGGTTGAAAAATAAACAGGGTTTCAAAAAATGCTTACCTGTACGTTAAGTCTATGTTTATTTCTGGCAGATTCTCATTCAGGGCTTCCAGGCCCATCTGGTACTGGTGTTCCAGAGCTTTGTACAGTTGATAATTCCAGTGCAGTTTCCACGCATGCATGTCACTTGCTTGGAATCCCTAATACGTTATAGTCACATGTTTTATTTAAAACTTAGTAGAATGGGGTTTTCATTTAATGCTTCCATATTTCATACAGTAAAATTATAAGCAATAAAAAAATTTACTTAACTATCTTAAAATATGCAACTTGTTATTTGTAGTATGAGAGTTTATATAGTCAAATAAAATCTCTAGGCCCTGGCCGGTTGGCTCAGCGGTAGAGCGTCGGCCTAGCGTGCGGAGGACCCGGGTTCGATTCCCGGCCAGGGCACACAGGAGAGGCGCCCATTTGCTTCTCCACCCCTCCGCCGCGCTTTCCTCTCTGTCTCTCTCTTCCCCTCCCGCAGCTGAGGCTCCATTGGAGCAAAGATGGCCCGGGCGCTGGGGATGGCTCTGTGGCCTCTGCCTCGGGCGCTAGAGTGGCTCTGGTCGCAACATGGCAACGCCCAGGATGGGCAGAGCATCGCCCCCTGGTGGGCAGAGCGTCGCCCCTGGTGGGCGTGCTGGGTGGGTCCCGGTCGGGTGCATGTGGGAGTCTGTCTGACTGTCTCTCCCTGTTTCCAGCTTCAGAAAAATGAAAAAAAAAATAAAAATAAAATAAAATCTCTAATTTTCATGTTTATAAAAAGAATATGACAAAATCAATAACATTTTTAAAATTAACACTAAATAGATTTTATATTTGGATTTTATTTTATGATAAGATAACAGTAACAGGAACAGATTATTTTTGTGAACTTTTTCCATTCTCTTTCAAAAATCCCCTTCAAGTTTAGCCCATGCCTTCCCTTCTCACACACCACATAATCCTTCCACATTTGAAAGCATGTTAAATTTAAAATATTAGAATGCTCAGGATAGTTTACACACACTTTTGCTTCCATATAACCAGAAATATATCAATTCTAATACTTTAAATTTTTGTTTTTTCTTAAACTTATAAGAACTGGAAAATATATGTAAATGTGTATGATACCTAAGTCATATTCAACCAAAATCCACAGATGTAGCGGGCTCTGTGGTAGCCACGTTTGCATACATAGGCTCTTATATCAAAATGTGTACAGAACTGAAATTCTGCCCAAAACAGGAAAAAGTTCTAACACAGAGTGATTTCATGCATTAGGCTTCTGCCTAAATTTAACTTGATGTTCTAAAGATGTCACAACCACCTAACAGGAGACTAACAATGACAGATATTTAAGCACCAAGTCAGAAAAACTATAAATATAAGTTCTGAGTTGAGGGATTTGGCATTCCAAAAGACAAACAGAACCTTTTTTATTTTTAAATGTAAGTACATTGTTAATTTATGGTCTTTATATATAATTCAGTCAAATTCTAAATTTATCAGAAATTCATTAGTAAAGATCCATAAATAACCATTATGAACTTCTATCAATTCCTATAGTCACACTCTGAAAAACTCAGATTTCAAAGTGTAGACACAAAGGAAAACATAGTGTACCTGTGACTCTACACTTGCGAAGCCAGTTCTCAATTCCTGTAATCCATCCTTCCAACGCTGCTGCTGCCGAAGCAGATCAGTATTCATAAGAAGTACCACCTGTCAAAAATGAGAGCATGACAGTCTCAAAGTATCTCCTGAAATGGTAACTTTTCAGTGGAAAAACTGGACAAACACCACTATGTGATCAACCTAAAATATGACATATTAATACCTGATCAATACACTGAGAAACGCAAAACATCACTTTGGTAGAATTCCCACAAAATTGCATGACTCTAATCTAATCGAGAGAAAACGCCATATAACTTGAATCTAGAAATATTCTACAAAATACCAAATAAGTACTCATTAAAAGTTTCAAGGTCATGAAAAACAAGAAAAGACTGAGGAGAAAAACGACAGAGACACAACAACTAACTGCAAGGTAGGATCCTGGACTGAATCCTTGACAAGAAAAAGAACATTAGTGGAGGAAGGAGCTGCAAAATTCAAAAACAGTTTTATGCCCTGGTTTTGTTTTGTTTTTTGTGTGACAGAGACAGAGAGTGAGAAAGAGAGAAGGACAGATAGGGACGGACAGACAGACAGGAAGAAAGAGATGAGAAGCATCAATTCCTCATCGTGGCTCCTTACTTGTTCATTGATTGCTTCCTTATATAGGCCATGACCGTGGGGGAGAGGGCCACAGCAGAGCGAAGACCCCTTGCTCAAGCCAGCGACCTTAGGCTTCAAGCCAGCAACTTTGGGCTCAAGCCAGTGACCATGGGGACATATATATATATATATATATATATCAATGGTTCACAACCCCCGAGCCGCAGACCGGTACTGATCCGTAGGCCATTTGGTACCGGTCTGCAGAGAAAGAATAAATAATCTACATTATTTCCGTTTTATTTATATTTAAGTCTGAACGATGTTTTATTTTTAAAAAATGACCAGATTCCCTCTGCTACATCCGTCTAAGACTCACTCTTGATGCTTGTCTCAGTCACGTGATACATTTATTCGTCCCACCCTAAAGGTCGGTCCGTGAAAATATTTTCTGACATTAAACTGGTCCGTGGCCCAAAAAAGGTTGGGGACCACTGATATATATGATCCCACACTCAAATCAGCAACCCAGCACTCAAACTGGTGAGCCCATGTTCAAACTGGATGAGCCCGCCTCACTCAAGCTGGTGACCTCAGGGTTTCAAACCAGGGTCCTCTGTGTCCCAGTCCAACACTCTATTCACTGCACCACTGCCTGACCTGGTTTTTAAAATTGTACTATGGTTATATCAGTTACAGGGGTGCTGGACAAAGGCTAAGTATAAACTCTGTTCTATTTTTGCAACTTTAAGTCTCAAATTATTCCCAAATAAGAAGTTATTTAAAATTATATCCTGGCCCTGGCTGGTTTGGCTGAGTGGTAGAGCATTGGCCCGGCATGTGGAAGTCCCAGGTTTGATTCCCGGTCAGGGCACACAGGAGAAGTGATCATCTGCTTCTCTACCCCTCTCCCATCCCTTCTCTCTCTCTCTCTCTCTCTCTCTCTCTCTCTCTTCACCTCCCACAGCCATGGCTCAACTGGTTTGAGCACACTGGCCCCAGGATCTGAGGATGGCTCCAACGAGCTTCCACTTCAGGTGCTAAAAGTAGGTGGTTGGGAGCACAGCCCCAGATGAGCAGACCATCAGCCCCAGATGGGGGTTGCCAGGTAGATCCCAGTCAGGGCACATGTGGAAGTCTATCTCCACTCCTCTCACTTGGAAAAGAATTTAAAAAATCATATCCTAATTACTTTTTAAACAATACTATTCATAGCTTATTCAATTTTCTCAATGAAGTCTACCTTTTCAGAAAACGTAGTGTGCCATTTTCTCAGTTTTCTATTCTCAGTGGCAAGTCGTTCAGCAGCACTTTGGAGTTTTTGAATGTAGCCTTCTAAGTCTTCAGGATTATCCCAAGTAATCTGTGACTTTCCCCCACTTCCTGCTTTTGAATTCTAAGGTACAAGAAATGACATTTAGTACTTAAATGCACTACTTTTCTACATCATAAGTCCAATTATTCCTAACACCAACTCACAATAAAAAAAGCATATAATGGTTTATCCATTTTATAAATGATAAGGCAATCTGGCCAACACTGAGAAGCCCCATTCCTTCCAGGTTTTCCGTCTTCTTATAAGTAAAAAAAAACAACAAAAAACCTGTACATAATATAACAAGCAAGCATAGGAGGAATAGAAGGTAGAAATAACAAGACAGCCAGCCAGCAAACCTTGGGAATGGAGGAATCAGACACCTGGGTCTCCTTATTGTCTCCCATATCTCCAGGAAAAGGACACTGGAGAAGTCTCCAACCTAGAACTACCCATAAGGGCAGAAAAATAAAGCTTTAGAAGATGTCTATTTCCTCTAGTCAAAGGACCAGGAAAATGGTGACCTAACAGAAAGTCACTTCAGCCACACGCACCCTACTCCAGCCAATGCTACTGGAAAAACCACTCCTCTGTGCAATTTCAGTGAGACCAAGTAGAGAGCTGATCTTCCATCTCCTACTTGGCAAAAGAGGCAGTACTCGAACTCCCTGCCTAGGTAATGTTGACAGGGCTGAACTATCCTTCTTCTCTTGAATTTCTTAAATCATATTTGATTATTGAAACAAAAGTTTTATAACACTATCTGGTGTGGTGCTCTATATATGTAGAGGGAATAATTAAGACAAATATGTAAGAGTAGAGAGGATAAAGAGACCTAATAGAAATAAGGTTCCTATCCTTCACTTGAAGCAGTAAGTGGTAAGGCATAGCAAGTTCCTGGAATACAGTAGAACAGCAATAAATAGCTGGTGAATACGTGAAACTAAACAATTGTGTATTAAATTCGTTAAATACTCTGTGAGTCAGTTCAAAAGCATTTATTGATAATTACTATACACCACTTAACACTGTATTGCTTGAGTATGAAGAGTCCCTCCAATATTCTACAATATAGTAAATGGCCAGAGAATAAAGAACCACAGTGTTCTTTCTCCTCCTAGCTCAGTTTTTGTCTACTACTATATGTCTCCTTTAACATATGTTACAGATGATCCTTTAGCTCTCACAACCCAATTTCTTTTTTTAATTGACTTTATTGGGGTGATACCGGTTACCATAATTATACAGGTTTCAGATGCCCAGCTCTAGAACACACTCTGTACACTGTATTGTATATTCACCTTCCCAAGTCAGGTCTTCATCCATCACCATTTATCCTCCCATACAACTCAATTGCTTAAAATAAGTGATCTCTTCAATAATATCAAATTATTTTGAATGCATTCATTAGAAAATAAAAAGCTTAAAAAAAGAAAGAAAAGAAAAAACTCTAAAAGCTTGCAATAAAAATATAATCTATATATTAGGTGAAAATGTCAAAATGATAAAAATACAATCCCATTTTTTGAAAAATACACTTGTAAATATATAGAGAAAACAAAATTTAAAAAGATATACACAAGACTAAGAGTGGCCATCGTTTGGTGGTAAGATTGTAAAGACCTTTTTCTATTTGTTTGTTTACCTGTATTTTTAAATCTTTTTCCAGTATAAACTTGTATTAAGTTTTGGCAATAGAAAAAAAATTTTATATCTGTAAGTCTTTTTTAGAGGTTTTACATAACTTTATATAAAGATTTCATGTAAATTTATGACTTCTGGTTAATTTTAAGCCTGAGTACCAGTGTACAGAAAAGAGTTAACACAGCAAGTGTGATATTATCTCTTAAAAGGCCTGCTTAAAGATCAGCCTTTTGTAGGCATCTAACCCACCACACGAATTTTTAAGAGTGTCTCATTCACTCAAACAACATGATTTATGCTGAACACTTGATTTTCTTTGGGAACCTGGAATTTTGGTACATACCAGGCTCAAGATTCCTACAGGACCAGCCCCCAGTAAAAACCTGGGTACTAAGCTGCTAATGACCTTCCGCAATAGACAATAGTTCACTGGGTTACAACTTGTTGCTGGGAGAATTAATCATGCCCTGTGTGATCCACCGAGAGAGGTCTCCTACAAGATCCCACCTGGTTTCCCCAGGTCTTCCCCCATGTCCCTTTCCTTTCGCTGATTTTGCTTTGATCCTCTCACTGTAATCAATTATTGCTGTGAGTACAGCAAAGCCCTCGTGGGTTGTGTGAGTTCTCCTAACAAATCACAGACTGTGGGCATAGTCTTGAGGATCAGGACACAACTAGTTATCTACCTTCAAATAAAAGAAGGATAAAAGTATATATTCCTCCTCTACCTAATTTTTTGAATATTTCATGTTTATGAAAACTGAAAATATAGATTTCAAGAGTTAGCAGTCACATAGTAACATACGTTTAAAACTATTGTGGGTTTTCCTAATTTCATAGCTGAAAGAAAGTGTTACCTGTTAAAAATGAAGGAAGTGACCGGGGAACAAAACAAAGCCTTAGATCGTTGTTTTTATTGAGCTGAAGGATATACTAAAATAGTAACAAATAAAAAACACTCCACATGTAAAAACTATAGTAACATGACTTGGCCAGGTTTGGTTAGAGCATACTCCTGATACGCCAAGGTTGAGGGTTCAATCTCCAGTCAGGACACATACAAGAATTAACCAATGAATGTAGAAATAATTAGAACAACAAATCAATGTTTCTCTCATTCTCTCTCTCACTTTCCCTCTTACCTCCTCCTTTCCTCTCTCTCTAAAATTAATCAATAAAAAAACTTATAGTAACATGAAAAATCCACTTACCTTGATAATCTGTTCAAATGCTAAGGCCGACTGTAACATCATTGGTCTCTGACTTGGAATCATCTGTTGATCAATGGAATTGTAAAAATGTGCCACCTACAAAGTAAAGGTTCAGTGAGCAAACATCAATAATAAATAGCACACTTAATTTTTAATTTTTCTTCATTTTTAATTGTCTGAATGTAAATAATAACTTTCTCAATTCTATGATTTACCAAAAAGAATAAGTTTTTCTTTCTCCATTATAGCATGTATGCATGTATTATTATACACAATCAACAAATATGTGTTGGGTTCCTATAATTTGCCAAGCCATGTCCTGGAGGCTGATTAAACAAAAACTATAAAACCTACTCCCTGGACTCAAGAAGTACAGTCTCATAGAGAATATAAAGGAAACCAGTAAAACATGTTAACTACTAAAAAAAAAACTGACCTCTTTATTCTTGCAACTATTCAAAACTGCTCGTTCCTTTTTAAGTGTATAACAATGATTTATCCATTTCTCAAAAAAAAAAATCTTTGCATTGCATTGTCCTTAACATTTCTCTCACATCCATATTAGTGAAGTCTATTGACTATGAGCTTTCAAAATATGTATTGAATCCAACCACTTCACCCTCCTGCATCAATCTATCTCATCCAAATCTAAGCACCCTCATCTCTTGGCAAGACCAGTGCAAGTCTCCTAACTGGTCTATTTTCAATTAGGGCCTCCTATTGTCTATGCAAAGCCTTCAAAGCAACCAGAATGGTCCTTTCTTAAACATAAATAATATACCTTTTGCTTATGCAAACAATTCCAATGACTCTCCAATACATTTAAAAGAGTAAAATCCAAAATCAGGAAAAATCAGAAGCAACAGAACATACACAATTACCACAATCTAGCCATACTGCTGTCTAACCAAAATCCTACTTCACCCTCCCTACTTTAGCTAAACATCTGCTCAAAGTAAAAGTTTAGATAAATAGATTCCCAGTTGTTCAGGGGGAAACAAAAATACTATATAATCATTTATTCATATTTTGAGCTCCTATTGTGCTAAGTAAATGCTTAGGATACAAAAGTGAGACTCTCTGCTTTTGAATACATAGTCCCTCTCTCTGAAACAGTATTAATATAACATATGTATACTTTTCAGACTCACATCAAATACCATCCCTCTGTCAAGATTTATCTAATACCACCTCTACCCTATCCAGAAATATAATGCAAAGTTACCACCTCTATGCTCTCACAAGACTTTCTAAACATTTATAATGTAGTACTTATAAAACATTAAATATTGTATCTATATGTTCACATATCTTTCAGGACTCCATGAACTGTAGTGGAATAAATATAGGCTCTGGAGTCAGAGAGACTTGGTATCAAATCCCAGCATCATAACTTCCTAACTGTGTGGCACTGGGAAGCTACGTTACAAATCTGATCAATTAAACCAGTGAGGAGATTAACAGAAATAGGCATCTATTTGATATTGAATGAGAACTCAATGTTTAGTTCTATCTCTCCCACTACACCAGTGGTTCTCAATCACAGTTGATTTACACCCAAGGTGACATTTGGCAATGTTTGGAGATATCTCTGACTGTTAGACCTAGGCACATGCTACTGGCCAGGAATGCTGCTAAGAACAACCTACAATGCACAAGACATCCCTACAAAAAAGAGTTGGTGCAAAATGTCAAAAGTTGAGAAACCTTGTACCAGAGTATGATAGTAATCCATTCACTTTTATATCCTCGCTACACTGTGCCTAGTAAGACAGGTTCTCACTGAATCTTTGTTGAACAAAAGAATAAGTGAAAGATCAAATACAGGAAATACCGTTCCTGCCTTCTAAGATCTAATAGTCAAGTGAGAGAAAAAAAAAGTCAGTGATTTGCATACTGCACACAGAATAAGGAACAATTAACTAAAAGAAGACACAACAAAGAAAGTAAATTTTGAGCTGGAAAAACTGAGTTTTCGAATCAGAAAGAACAGATATCAATGCACAGAGACATTCTCAAAGAGCCGAGTTTCATGTGCTACAGAAACACACGGTGCAGCATGGGGAAAGAGTTTGGTAGTGAAGGTCACAGCCAGTAAGGCTAGTGCATAATAAAGAATGCTCTCATTCACCGTGTCAAGGAGACAGACACTGAGGTGATAATACCTGGTTTTAAACAGGTAAATGATGTGATGGCAATGTGCTGAGCAGGTTGACTGAGGAAATGACCATGAACAAAGACCAGTCCATCAGCCTGGTAATTCTCTAACAATCTGCACCTTGAAAGCAGGCAGAAGACCCCCTTTAAGTGGAAGGACCTTTAAGATCCATGCAAGTAACATGGAGGAAAGATGGAAAAAGGAGACTATATTATTCCATTTTTCTAAAAGTTTTTAAAATGAAAAGCAATAATAACATCTTAAATTATTAAATGCCTATTACAAAGCAAATTTTGTACCATAGTCATTTAGCAAATCAATTTCACAAGCATTAATGGTGTTCTTCTAGCCTAAAAAATCAAAGGTAGAAAATAAAGCCCTTAAAATATTCTAATGCAGGCCCTGGCTGGTTGGCTCAGTGGTAGAGTGTCAGCCTGGCATGTGGAAGTCCTGTGTTCGAATCCCGGCCAGGGCACACAGGAGAAGCGCTCATCTGCTTCTTCACCTTCCCCCTCTCTTTTCTCTCTATTTCTTTCTTCCTCTCCCACAGTCAAGGCTCCATTGGAGCAAAGTTGGCCTGGGCACTGAGGATGAATGGCTCCATGGCTTCTGCCTCAGGCGCTAGAATGGCTCCAGTTGCAACGGAGCAATGCCCCAGATGGGCAGAGCATTGCCTCCTAGAGGGTTTGCCGGGTGGATCCCAGTCGGACACATGTGGGATTCTGTCTCTCTGCCTCCCCACTTCTCACTTCAGAAAAATAAAAATAAAAAAAAATATTCTAATGCAATGAACTCAAAATAGCCATGTTTTCAAAAATATAATTTTATACCTGTTTAAGAATAATTGCTTGCTTGCAGAATTTCTGTGCAATGTTTGCAACTTGCTGTATTTTGGCAGGAATAACAAAACCAAGTGTGGAAAGCTGACGAACTTCTCTCAGAAGAATCACCAACCGATCTGAATAGAGCACTTTCAACGATCCATCATTAGGATCCAATTCCATAATTCTACTATTAGCCTCGATACTACAAAACAAAATAAATGACTTTTTAAGTTTCATGATCTTACTCTTCTGACAGATTAAAAACAATAGTTTTTAAAACTATTCTATAAATATAAAGTCAATTCAAAGTAAAATATACTTTAAATTATAGTTTTCAACTGGTTATCTTTTTCACATAGTATCTCACAACTCAGACTGTGATAATAAACTGCAATATCTAAAATATAGCATTAATGTTTCAACCAAGCAGTTTTGAAGTCAGAAAAATCAATCACTCAACCTTCAGCTAAGACTCAAAACTGTTGTCATATCCACCATAAAGAGAAAAAATTTTGATTCATTTACTAAAATGTATTCCTTTTTATTCCTCCTATTTGGTTAATACTTTTAATCAAGGATCACTGATAAGAACATCAAAACAGTACAAGTAGAGACTCTCGAAGGTTTCATCTCTATGCTCTTTTTCAGTATCTAAATACTGACCTTTTTGTTTCTTGTAAAGGCTACAATAGTAAATTTTACATTGGGGCACTCAAGTCATCACAGATTATAAAAATTAAGCTGAGCTAAAACAAGCATAAAGTATTATATTCTCACGATCTTTCTTTCAGGATCAGGTTTACATAATGCTCGTTTCCTTAAATCACTACAACAATTAAGAGAACTTGCAGGTCTTAGAAAGTAAGTTATTAAAAAGAAAAGAACAAAACTAGTCAGCCTACTTAATAACACACATAACCGCATTTCCCATGTATAAGACACACCCTTTTTCCAAAATTTGGGGGTCTAAAAACTGGGTGCATCTTATACAGTGGTTGTAGTTGTTTTACTTGAATTTCCCATATTTTCGCACTTATTTTTGCACTCATTATTAAAGACAGTGATTTATCTTCAAACACAGATGCGGACAAGGTAATGGACTGGAGTTTTGACAGTGATGAGGAGTTGTATGAATTTTATGATGAATAAAACTTGACTTCAATAACTTTATGTAATACACTTTCTTTTCATTTTCGGGTCCCAAAATTAAGGTGCATCTTATACAAGGAAGTGTCTTATACATGGGAAAATATGGTAATTAGGCATACTGTAAAATAAATTAAAATAATGATGAAGCCAAAACTTTCCTATATGAACGTAATGTCTATCAGTCGATTATTATGGTGGTCCTTTTCGCCGTTATTTGAACCAAATCCTCAAAGTTAGCTTCTACATACCAGCATATCCTAAAATATGTTCCAAAACACACTGACTCTGGGATAATAAATTTTACAAAACAATAAAAAGCGAGAGTCAGGGTGTTTCATTGTCAGATGGGAAACAAATATCAAGCTGAGCAAAGTTAAACAGACGCTATACAGCAGGTCTCAGTCCTTTGGTACACAGTGGATCTCTACTACAGCTATAAAGACAAAAGTGTGTCTATATTCCAAAATTAGCTGACTAAAGAAATCTTATTTTTTCTTTATTTTGGCCCTGAGAATCTCTCAAAGCTTAGGTTCAGAGTGGAAAGGAAAACGTTAAATGGCATGAAGTTATAGTCATTATGACCTAGTACTTTTTGGCTCCATTATTCCTCTACAAACAAAACACAAAATAAAAGGAAAAAAATATTTATTCAGTTAAAGAAGCTACCACTTTTGGTCTAATTATCCTTTGCTGCAATATAGAGAAAATAAATAGAATTGCATACCACAGACAAAATTACTTTTAAAAAAGTAACAAGTTGCTAAAAACTAAAAACATGACAAATTTCTAAAAATACAGACAATAATATGCTGAGAAAGTGTACCAGAACAAAGATTCCATGGTTTCTAGACCACTCATTTTAAATACCTATTAGAATAATAAGGACCAATTAACTTATTAATACATTCACTCTAGCTTAATAGTTACCAAACCCTTAGGACAGTGGTTCTCAACCTTTCTAATGCCGTGACCCCGCAATACAGTTCCTCATGTTGCGGTGACCCCAAACCAAAAAATAATTTTGGTGGCTACTTCATAACTGTAATTTTGCTACAGTTATGATTCTAATGTAAATACCTGATATGCATTATGTATTTTCCGATGGCTTTAGGCGACCCCACTGGGGTCACGACCCACAGGTTGAGAACCGCTGCCTTAGGGATGTTGGCTACCATGAAGAAGGTAACTTAAAATGAATGAAATATTACAATTTACAATGTGTGCATGTATATGTATATATGTACCTATGTAATATCGAGATAAAAGGATAAAAAAACAAAGACGGATGCCAGTAACAAAAAACCACAGAAGATAGAAAGCCTAACTCCAAAATGGGACTCTATAGTTCTGGGGAACAGACATGAGAAACTAGGGAACAGTCAACCAACTATATCAGCAAATTGCCAACCTTAATGACATAAAAGTTGATAAATATTAACAAAAAAAATTAAATCAGCAGCAAGTTGGATTATTTCCATCTTGCCATTTGGATTAATAACATAAGAAAAAAGATTTTGTGTAGATTTCAATATTTAGTACATTTAAACTTACCCCAAACCAGATCTAGAATCAGACAAACCAGATTGAATATCCCTGGACCAATCATCAAACTGCTCTTGTTCATACAGTTTAAACTGGTCTAAGAGATCTTTAGCACTTCGATGGAAGGATCGAAATCCTGAAAAGTCCGACAGAAGAGCCTCTGCTATTTTGATGGTATCATCCACCTTAATAAGTCAAATTATAAGGATAGTTATTATTTAAAATCTAACAAAATTAGCCCCTTTCTCTGACCTGTGACTTAAAAATTATTTTCCCAATCATCTATAACAGCACAAGAGAAAATCTGCCAGTGAATATAAGAATACAACCCCTAGTTTGCCTCTGAATTATACAACCTCAGGATAACAAAACACAGAGGACAATGCATACAAGGCATGATCTGAAGGGTAAGATAAGGGAAATTAAGGTGAAACTCCAAGAATTAGGCAATACTCCTAAACATCTTAATCAGCAATTTGGGCCTTTTACTAAATGCTCTGGCTAATGTCTCAAACAATAGTTAGGCCAATTTGAATGGCAATTTAAAGGAGAGAAATTCCTTTCCTTCATAATTGTTCAAAGAACATTGTAGCACTTTGGAAAGCTCATTGACAATATTAGGCTGCAGAATATTATAACATCCCAGAAAATAAAACATCAAAAATGCAAACTTGAATAAGTAGAAATACCAAACATGCTAGCCTTTATAATACTCTGTATCTGTGCAGTGTAAAGAATGCTTTTCTCTTCCCTTGAATGTTTTGTAAGTAAGCACTTACCTGGAACAACTGCAATGGGAATGACAAATGATTCAATAATTATCTCTATACAAGGAATGAGAACTACTACAACCTCCTCAGTACACTTCTTCAGAATTCTACATTTCACATGAAAATTAGATGGCTATGCCAAGGAAAACAGAGAATGTTTTTTTAATATTTTCACAACAGATCTAGGTGACTTCTACCTTAATTTAGCACATTCTACAATTAGTATCCTACAACTTATTAAAACAAGTACCTTCAATTCCAACTGGCGAACCCAAACTATATTATTGACAACTTCTGAAAGGTTTCTGCCAGAGAGCGGTCCAGACACATCACCAGGGACTCCTCGGCATCGATTCTCAAAGTCTGATCGGAAATCTGCAAAGTTTAAATCAAATAAATGGTTATACACATTCAGCAAAGATTTCCTAAATGTCCCAAGAACTATGTCCAATTTTGTAGATAAAAATATTATAAGGGTTGGTCCTTACCCTCAGGGACCTTGACATATCAAATGAAAACAGAAAAAAATAATAATAATGGGTTAATTTTTTAAAAGTCTGCCATTTATAACAGAAATAGTAAATTAATCTTCAGCATGTGGAGGTCAGAAAGTGTGGTCTTAATTCTAAATGGTACATAACAAGAAAAAAGTAAACTACAAAAACATTTCTCAAGCACACTCTACAGTCTCTAAAAAACTTTTACCTTTAACTGAGTCCACAAGCCTTGCAAGTAAAGTTTCTCTTTCTAACATCAATTCTTTGCTTATAATTGGACGCTTCACCAACTCTTTATATTTCAGAAATGCTTGAAGAAGCTAATACAAAATAAAAGTATATGTTTATCCCAAGTGGATTGACTTGGTAAATACATATGTATCTCTTAAAATAACTTAAAGAAAATATTAAAAACAAAATATTTCAGTATTTTACCTGCTGTGGACTATCTTGAATCTCTGAAATATAGCTTTTCAATCTTCCTGCTATGCTGCGTTCCGCAGGAGCAGTAATTTTTTCATACTGAGACACCGCAGCTTTCCATAAGGGCTGAACAAATTATCAATATTGTTAGACTTCACTATTTTAAAAATCTGCCTTTAAAAAGAACACGGGAAGGGGGGTGGAAGAAGGTATGGGGGGATAAACGGTGATGGACGAAGACCTGACCTGGGAAGGTGAACACACAATACAGAGTACAGAGATGTGATCTAGAGCTGGGCACATGAAATCTGTATAATTATGTTAACCAGTGCCACCCCAATAGAGTCAATTAAAATAATAATAATAATAAAAGAATAACACAAACAGTAAATTGTATATAGAAACATATATTCAACCTCAGTGTATGGATTATACTGCACGGGGTTCAGGCCAGTAAAAGGTTCAAACACTCGAGCCAGGATTTTCTCTTCACTAGCAGGCAGGAAATAGAGAAGCTTCTCATGAATTGTTCTAACAGCCAAGACCTGAAACATAAAATATGACAACAACGAATTTATTTAAATCAATAAATCTTCACAAAAAGATCTAAAACCTAAAGATACAGCGCAAGAGCTTCTGTACTTAGGCTCTCTAAAATGAACTATAAAACTGAATCTGTAATTTGGAGAAAACTACTCATTAAGGTTCAACATGATACAAAGACGTAGTATATCAATCCAACAATCAGTGTGCTCAAACCTTATAAAAATATATAAAATCTAAATTTTTAAAACTATGCTTAAAGCTCATTTAAATTCCAGCTCCTCCCCTACTTAATATAGTACTTCTGATTTTCAAAATTCTATATTAAATTGCAATTCTGATAATGAAACGTATTAACAACTCTATTATGTATGATTTACAAACAGTAGAAAAACAAATCATTATATTTTATATTTAAAACTTCCACCAACAATCAAAAGGTAATTTAAAAAGGATAAGGAAAAGTACTATAATCTATTTTAGTCAGAAATACCAATTATAAACTCATGACTCCTGCTCAAAACAAAACACCAATTTAACAATAATGCCTACTAAAGAGGCCTTAAAGCACTAATAACAAAGTAAAATTTAACATTTCCTCAAACAGATTTTCATTCCTAAATACCATTTTCCACTAAAAAGAGCCAGGCTCTTTGGAGAAATAACTAATTTCAGGTATGAAACAGAAAATGCAAGAGATGGGCTGGTACATTTCGGAAGGCTTGAAAATAAAGATATTATCAAAGAAATAATAAATTCATGTTCAAATGACACCAGGGCCAATTTACAGGGGGCATTCCCTGCCCAAACATGAAACAATTTAAATAAAATAATAATAACTATAATGGATGAAAATACATAAAATAGAACTCATGGGTCCATAATAATACTACTGAAAAACATTTCACTGATTGCATATGAAATTTATTATGATACAAATTTATTCCTTGTTCTAAAAAGTGATAAATAAAAGGAAAGAATTGTTTATACTGTTATTCTTAATAGACTTTATTTCAGGGTAATTAATAAATTGATGAGGAACAGTTCTCTCATCATCACTAACAAATGTAGAAAGAACAACAGAATTAGAAAATACCTATTTACATCTCCTCATGATCATTAATGGCATCTAAAGTCCTTAAGACAAAAATTGATGGAGAGCATCATAACAGATGAATCAGGCTAAAAACACCTGAACCCACATATCAAACTGAAAGCTGAGCAAATTAGAAAAATTAAACACTGAATAGATATAAAGTAATATTAAGAAATTATTGTAATTTTGATGGATGCTATAGTGGTATTGTAGTTATGTTTTAATTGCAAAAGTGTATGATTTCTTGGATTGGCTTTTAAAAATGTCCAGACAAAAAGGAAAAATAAAGGCAGGCAAAGATGGATATGAACTGAATACTATCAAAGGCTGTTGAAATTGAGTATGGATATACTGGCATTCATTACACTATTTTACTTTTAAGTAGGTCTGAAATATTTCATGATGAAAAGGGTTTTTTAAAAGTCCCCAAAGAACTACAGTTTCATAAGCAGAAATGGAAAAAGTCAGCTTCACAATCTAAGCATATTCTCAATTTGCTTGTCTCTTCAAACTAAGCATATAAATCCTATACTGAAACTCATAACTTATAAAAATTAAGCAGCTGTTTCAAATATTTCTACTGGGTATCCCCCTGAAAAGCTGCCTTGCTTAAAATAACTTCAATAGCCAAGAAAATGTCTGATAGCTTCCATACATGGATAAGTGGGTTGATTATCTTTTTATACCAAAGAACAAAAGAGAAGCCTGCAACTTAGCAGTTGAACATTCAAACACCAAAATAAAAGAAAGGAGGTGGAAACCAGCACTCAGTTAATGCCCACTGTGCACCTGGCCCTGTCATAAACTTCACATGAACGTTAACCAGAGGCAGATTTAATGGTGAGCACACCGGACGCACGCCCTTAGCCCCAACTTCTGAAGGGCCCCACAAAACCCCAACTTCACACTTTTTTTTAAAGTTTCTTTTTTTTATTATTATTATTCATTTTTAGAGAGGAGAGAGAGAGGGGGAGAGAGAGAGAGAGAGAGAGAGAGAGAGAGAGAGAGAGAGAGAGAGAGGAGATACAGAGAGAGAGAAGGGGGGAGGAGCTGGAAGCATCAACTCCCATATGTGCCTTGACCAGGCAAGCCCAGGGTTTGGAACCAGCGACCTCAGCATTTCCAGGTCGACGCTTTATCCACTGCGCCACCACAGGTCAGGCCACACTTTTTTTTTAATGACAAGTTTTAACCAACCAAGTTTGGTTTCATATGTGTAATTTTAACTTTAATAGTACATAATATTTTTTATTTATTTAAAAATATGGTTAACGTGTATTTTTGTTTTCCCTCTCTCTCCTTTTTTTAAGGGGCCCAGTATTTTCTTCTGCGCCCAAGGCCTCAACTGACTTTACTTCACTTATTCATATAAATAGTTTCTATCAGATGTGTAGAGCTTATTAATTATAAAAGACATTGATAAACAAGTGAGATACTACACAGTTTAAGACAAAGGGACAAATAATCGAATGCTACCTCTTCAAGGCGTCTGCCTAGTTTGTCAAGTGTTCCTGGGAAATATTTCTCATTTTTCCAGGGATGAGGAACATAGCGCTGCCACACCTGACCTGTTAGATGATCACAGGCAATCACCCACTGTTCACATATTGAAATACCAGCTGTCAGACCTTCTTTCACATGGTAATAAGGGTCTTCCCATAGGTTCAAAGTTCCCAACTTTTTCTGAACAAATCTTCCAAATGAGCCACCTAATAAAACATAAAGCAAATTTTTTAAAGATGTCTTTTTACAAATAATTATAGAATACATACTCATGACAAAATTAATACACAAATTAGCAAACAGGTTCTATGAAATACCGCATGCACACCCTTAGAGCTGTCAGTAACAAATATTTTTCAAAGAACAGAAGTATTTTTGCATTTTGCACTATACCATGTACATCTTTAAAGTGTAGAAATATATATATGTATATATTTTACTAAAGGCTGCAGAGTCTACTGTATATAGTATAGCATTATGCAACCCATTTTCAACTGCTGTTTGTTACAAACAATGCTGCAATACATATCCCTTATATATACACCTTATGTACTTGTCTACTATTTCCTTAGGATAATCATGAGAAGGGTATATACTGAATCAAAAGTGTTAGTACTCTTAATATTGACAGATAAACCAACACAATAGTAAAGACATTTTGAGTTCATTACAAAATAAATTCTAAATTAATACATGTATAGGGTCTAAAAATCTATGTAAATTTAGTTGTAATAATGGTTAAAGAATTTGACACATAATTTAAGTTAACCAACTATATACAAATATCTGCTCAAATAATTCTATATAATTTGCTTTAAGAGTTTTCTTGAAGCAACAATTACTACATTAGGGATCATTTTAAGTACGGAATTAAGGAAAAAAACAAAACAAAATAAAATAGGCTTCTAAAATTTCAAAACCTTATTTCTTTACTACATAGTACCTATGATATCTAAGAGATGTAACATTCGTGACTCAGGATAATGATCATGCTCCGTCTGTCTCCACACGTCATCGACAACATTCCGAGTCGTCTCCACCAAGTCAACAACTTCCACTAAGGACAGACTGTCCAAGTTATAAAACTCCTAAAACCAAAATGCATTCATTTTCAGACATAATCATATATTTACCTTTGGCAATAAACTCAAAATGTTCTCAGACTTTTTCAACTGCTAAAACTCTAATATTTGTCATATTATTTTCTCCTTTTTCTGCCAAATGATATATTGCTCCTTTATAAGTTCTTTTGCAAACAAATTTCATGAGACAGAAAAAAATAATAATTGCGAAAAATATATTCATTTATTTTTACCCTAGGCCAGATTTTCTATAAATTTGGATTCCTTTATTTGATTTACCCAAACAGAGGTAGTCTTAATGTCATATATACACCACCCATTGTAGCTGGCATATCTTTATTCATTCGTTTACTGCACAATGCTACCAATAACACAATGATTCTAGTACAAGGTTTATTATTCTACACTTCACCACTGTTAACAAAGAAAGTTTAAAACCATTTCAAATACTTCATTAAAGTATTATTGAATGATATTGGAAATAAATAGAAAATTATATATATGTATTTTGAAAAGAATAGGTTTTCATAACCATAATTTACACGGTCACTTATTTTAACCTTTCTGTAGTACATCAAGGAATAATCATCAAATAAGTAAAACTAAGACTTTTAAAATTCCAGATTAAAAAAACAGAAAATAAAATAAAATTACAGATTACTTCAAAATGCTAATTTTAGTAACATGAACATTCTTTCAAAAGAATATATATTACCTCCATGTAGATAAACCTTTATTAGTGTATAAGCTTTTTTTCCCACTATCTACTTGCAGAAAAGTAATTATGTTTGAGGAAAATATTTAGTAGAGATTAGAATTTAACTTTTTTTTAAGTTTAGATGTTTAAGTTCTACTCATTAAATATACTCCTTAAGTAAACCTTGCTACATATAATTTTGTTCACAATCATCAAGTAATGGTTTTAAAAGAGATAAATTTATTAAAAATAGAATCCTAAAGTACATTTATTGAAAGCCTAATATATAATATGGATGAATCACATACTCTTGCAATTGTTTCAAATAACTCTTTAAAATAACTGGCTCTTTCTTTACTAATCTGTTTATTTCCACGATGAGCCTGTTCAATCCAAAATTGGAATTCATCATTTGGTGTAAGAATACCTGAAAAAATGAAAAGGAAAAATACATCTATGTCAATTGAAAATGAAAAGTCAGAAGGTAATCTGATTTATTTGCTGAATTTGCGTATTCCCTGTACTATTGAAGATGCTCAGAAAGAAAGTTTCATAATTTCTACAGGAATTCTTACTTGAATCCACTAGAAACAATAACCACACCAAGTTTATAATTCATATCAAGTTTATTGCTCACTATGATTCCTTTATGCGTTTATAACCCAATCATCCTCTATTGTCATCTGCTTCTTACATCTATGGATTTACTTCTCCAACACAACACTTTCCTAAATCTAATTTGAAAAGTATTCATGTTATTGAATATTACCTGAATTAAAAATAAGAATGATTTAATCAATAAATGTTTGCAGCCCTGGCCAGTTAGCTCAGTGATACAGTGTTGGCTCCCCCATGTGGATACCCCAGGTTAGACTCCCAGCCAGGGCACACAGGAGAACCACTCATCTGTTTCTCCACCCCTCCCCCTCTCCTTCCTCTCTCTCTCTCTCTCTCCCTCTCCCTCTCTCTCTCTCTCCTCTTCCTCCTCTCCTGCAGACATGGCTCAATTAGAGCGAGTTGGCCCTGGGTGCTCAGGATGGCTCCACAGCCTCCACCTCAGGCCCTAAAAAATGGCTCCAGATGCAATGGAGCAAAGGCCACAGATGGGCAGAACATCGTCCCCTACTTGGCTTGCTGGGTGGATCCCAATCAGGGTGGATGCAAGTGTCTATCTCTGCCTTCCTTCCTCTAAAAAATTTTTTAAAAATAAAATAATAAATCTTTGCTATTTTATTTCAAAATTTAAGCAAATTAAAATAGTTTTACTTTTAAATTTGCTTTTAATTTTCCAATGAACTGGACAATATCTACTTGCATAACACATGCTAGACATAAATCATTCTTTCTGGGTCTGTGGAATTCAAAGACATTAAATTTACTAATCAAGCAATAAATAAAACTATATCCAATATTTTAATTTTTTTTTTTGACAGAGAGAGAGTCAGAGATAAGGACAGACAGACAGGAAGGGAGAGAGATAAGCATCAATTTTTTGTTGCTGCTCCTTAGCTGTTCATTGCTTGCTTTCTCATATGCCTTGACCAGGGGCTACAGCCAGGGCAAGTGACCCCTTGCTCAAGCCAGTGACCTTTGGGCTCAAGCCAGCAACCGTGAAGTCATGTCTATTATCCCCCACTCAAGCCAGAGAACCCACGCTCAAGCTGGTAAGCCCATGCTCAAGCTGGATGAGCTCACGTTCAAGCTGGATGAGCTCACGTTCAAGCTGGATGAGCTCACGTTCAAGCTGGATGAGCCCACGTTCAAGCTGGATGAGCCCAAGCTCAAGCTGGTAAGTTCGAAGTTTTGAACTTGGGTCCTCCATGTCCCAATCCATTGCTCTATCCACTGCACCACCACTTGGTTAATCTATATCCAATATCTTTAAATAATAATTTGTGGATCATGTATTTTATACTAAATGTTCATACGAGTAATAATATATCTATAGCCATAATAAAATTATAATTAAAATGTTTTAACATAAACATCAATGGTCAATTATCCTTACAAAATATACAGTTAGAGTCAATCCTCAGTATTTAAAGATTATGGATGTAGAAATTCACCTACTTGCTAACATGTAAGCCTAAAATCAATATTTGCCTTCTTTGTTAGGCATTTGCAGACATGAGCAGAGCAGTGAAAAATCTGAGTTGCTGAACACATAGTTTCCCTACTGAGGTTGGATAAAGTAGCACTGTCTTCTCATTTCCTATCTCCTAGTAAACAAGAGTCTTTTTCCTAGTCTTTGGTAGCCTATTTAGTGTCACATTTGTGTGCTTTTGGTTGGTGATTTCGCTGGCTAAAATGGCCCCCAACCTGTGAAGAAATATTTTAGTTGACTAACATGCTAATAAGACAATCATTTTGATTTTCTTTGACTAAGCTATGGCAATATACCTCGTGTGTCATCTTCCTTAAATTTCAATTTTGATAAATTAATGTCTGATCTTCGTAGGACTACACCCAATCCAGCTTCTAGTTCACTCAAAAGATTCTGAAGTTTGGGATCAAAGTCTCCACTCCATTCCTGATCCTAGATAAAAACAGACAAGAGCAAACACTGATCAAAAGCTTGCCAATCAGAGTGACTTACTAACACTAGCAAAGAACTAAATCCAAATTCACTTATTATACTCAACGCTTGACACTACCTCCATCTCATAAGGGAGAGAAAAAGTCCCTATGGCAATATAAGAGCTTATGTGGATTGCAGTTTATGTTTTTCTCTAATTTCTCTATTTGTCTTCAAAGCTGACTTAAAATTTTTTTAAGTAAAATATATTTTAATTAAAAAAAGTAAATACTAATGACATTAACAGCATATAAAGTACTATTTATATTTCTGTTTATAAAGGTATTTATCCAAATAATCTATGTTTAAAAAAATGACTATACAGCTACTTTACTCACCTTTAACAACATTGGGGCAAATACTTGCCGCACTACTTGATAAAGGGAATTTATAGGTGATTCTAACATAGATGAAACAAGAATGTTATTATGTAGATTCTGATCAGTAATTACTTCAGGTCGCAGCTTGAAAAACACCAGCACTTTATCCTTTGTGTCAGCGAAATCAATCTAGAATGATAAATAAATGATTTTTGTTACCTTCTATAAGGGCAGTAGTCATGGCCATTGCTGTGGCCATTCAGGTGCAGGTTCCCATTAGATTGGGACAGATAGTAAAGAAGCAACTGAGCCAAGAAATGGTGGGCCATTCCTTTATTCTACTAGCCTTGCACCCATCAGGCGAGTAAAAAACTCACAGATCACCAAAACCCACTCATACATTCTCCGGTTCTACAACCAGGAGAATCTTTTCCAGTTTTTCCTAGAATTAAAGCCCCCCACCCCCAGCCTCAGTCACCTCTGGTTCCCCATCTCCTTCTCTCTGCACAAACTCTGCAAAAACATGGTTTTCTTCTTCTTACTTCTTTCTTCTTAAAACTTTTTGGAGTGGAAAACCCCTCCTCCAGCACACATCAGCATAACAAAGCCCCTTCCCAAGCAGGAAGGTAATTAGCAATTTCACCAGGCAGCGCAATTGCAATTCACATGAGCAGCGGCCATTTTTAACAATAAAAGTGAGCAAAACCAGAAAATACAAATTTTATGAACTCATATGCCCAAAACCTTCATAAAAGTTAATATTTGAAAGAAATATTCCCTAAAATGCTTATCACTGTAATGTTATCCCTTGAGAAAATAGGCATTTAAAAAATAACTATATAGCATATTACAACCAATCTATCTCAGCTCCATAAGAATATCTGGGTTTTAGTCCGACCTGTGGTGGTGCAGTGAATAAAGCCCTCAACCTGGAATGTTGATGATCCCACTTTGAAACCCTGGGCTTGTGAGGTCAAGGCACATACAAGACAAACTACTGCCAGTTGATGCTTCCAGCTCTACCCTCCTCTCTTCTCTCTAAAATCAATAAATAAAAAATTTAAAAATAATAATAAAAAGAATACCCGAGTTTTAAAAGATTTCCTCATTTATATGTGATTGTATTATGAAACTATTTTGGTAAGTGATTTATAAACAGAAACCACGACATAAATACTGATGGCATGCACTGCTAACTACTCCACTCCAGCCAGATTCAAAGCAAAGCTGTGCACCCCAGGCACACATGGACAAGAAATATTTATTCCACTCCACTATACTATAGATAGTCTATAGCAGGGGTTGGGAACCTATGGCTTGCAAGGCAGATGTGGCTCTTTTGATGGCTGCATCAGGCTCGAGGACAAATCTTTAATTAAAAAAACAGTAATGTTAAAAATATAAAACATTCTCATGTATTACAATCCATTCATTTTCTACCGCTCATGTTCATGGTTGCAGGTGGCTGGAGCCAATCACAGCTGTCCTCTGGGACAACACCAAATTTTTATTGGATAATGCGTAACATACATGGGTCATTGTATGGCTCTCACGAAATTACATTTTAAAATATGTGGCGTTCATGGCTCTCTCAGCCAAAAAGGTTCCCGACCCCTGGTCTATAGCAAGGATTTTAATTACCCGTTTACCTGAACCTAGCATTTTCATAGGTTTTTAAGTTGTACATAAACTCAAAAATAATTTAGTTGTCTGTCTCCTAAAATCACTTGAATCAAAATTTTCACTAAATTACTTGAACCAAAAGTTTCTCTTAAAAGTATTTGATCATCAAATTTCTTTTATTAAATTAACACTTAACTAGATTATTTTAAATTGCAACTATATAGGAATTTACTAAAGTAAACATGCTTAAACTAGGTCAGTTAATAGCAAGTAGTCCAGGAGTCCCCAAACTATGGCCCGTGGGCCGCATGCAGCCCCCTGAGGCCATTTATCTGACCCCCGCCGCACTTCCAGAAGGGGCACCTCTTTCATTGGTGGTCAGTGAGAGGACCATAGTTCCCATTGAAATACTGGTCAGTTTGTTGATTTAAATTTACTTGTTCTTTATTTTAAATATTGTATTTGTTCCCATTTTGTTTTTTTACTTTAAAATAAGATATGTGCAGTGTGCATAGGGATTTGTTCATAGTTTTTTTTTATAGTCTGGCCCTCCAACTGTCTGAGGGACAGTGAACTGGCCCCCTGTGTAAAAAGTTTGGGGACCCCTGAAGTAGTCCATTAGCTGAAAAGTATACTGCCTAAAAGAAGTTCTTGCAGTACAGACATATTATCAGTTGTTATCATTTCTTTTCCCATGAGAAGTCCATGCACTAAAAAGCTTTCAAACAAGTTCACTGCTGTGTGTGAAAAATACCTTATACATGACTGAGTTTCATTCTACTTCTCTTTTATCTCAATCATTGTATGTTTTCACTGCTGGGAAGGAACTGGCATTTATTGGTGTAGCTGCATTACTCCCGTTTTCACACATTGGGATTCTATTGCTAGGATTATCATTTCATTCCAATTACAAGCAAGTGAGATAACAAGCTGCAGATCTATAGATTGGAAAAATTCATGCTTTACTAATTAAGTAGTACGTAGCCTTGTACATCCTCCACTCTCCTGTCTGAAAAAAAATTCAAAAAATACACATTTTATGATCATACTTTGAAAACAGCAACTATAGTCACTAGCCAAGGTTCCCTGGAGCATCAGTCAGGACGATAAGTTTTTGTCCTGGCCAAAGTCAGACTGAAAGCAAAGGGTCAGCCATTATTCCCTGAGAAAAGGAAAACTGCAAGGCAACACTCCTAGCAGCCTCTCCTCCCACTTCCCTATCATGGGCAACTACTACTTCTTAATTGAAACTATATTATTTAATAACTGCTCAGTCAAGGTATAAAGTTGTTCTTTCTTAAGATGCCAAATACCTCTATCCCCTACTGGGTTAGATCAAGATCAACATACTACAACCTGCTGCCTGGTTTTGTTCCACTCACAAGCTAAAAATGGTTTTTACATCTTTTTAAAAAAAAACAGTATTTCACGGCACATAATTATATAAAACTTAAATATCAGTGCTCAAAAATAAAGGTTAGAATCTTTTAGCCATACTCATCGACTTAAATACTTTCTATGGCTGCTTTCACACTACAATGGCAGAGCTAAGGTCGAGATCTTATGGTCTGCAAAGCCTAAACTATTTATCTGGCCTATTAAGAAAATCTATCAGCCTCCATCCTAAAACATAACCCAGATCAAATCTTTCTCTTGCTCAAGATTACCAATGACTTAACATTATCAATGACTTCCTATTCAACCCAAATGGTGTACAACAGTGGTCCCCAACCCCTGGGCGCGGACTGGTACCGGTCTGTGGGCCATTTGGTACAGGTCCGCAGAGAAAGAATAAATAACTTACATTATTTCATTTTATTTATATTTAAGTCTGAACGATGTTTATTTTTTTAAAATGACCAGATTCCTTCTGTTACATCCATCTAAGCTCACTCCTGACGCTTGTCTCGGTCACATGATACGTTGCCACTAAAATTAAACCCATAAACTAGCAAAAAAGTGAAAAACAAAATTCCATCGAAATTTTTTTTGCGAAGTGGTAAAGGGCCAGTGAGGAGACAGAAGAAGAACCTATGACCTCAAAGAAAAAGAAGGCTTCATTTAACAGACAATACCAGGAGTCCTACTTGAAGTATGGATTTATCACAACCGGTGATTCTCGCACACCAAGGTCACTCTGCATAATATGTGGCGACCGGCTAAGTAATGAGGCAATGAAGCCGTCAAAACTGCTTCGCCACCTGGAGACCAAGCATTTTACTTTAAAAGACAAGCCTTCTGAGTATTTCAAAAGAAAAAAGCATAAACAAGAAGGACAGAAACAATTACTGGTGGCCACTACATCAATAAATGCGAGTGCACTGAGAGCATCATACTTGGTGGCTAATCATATTGCTAAGGCTAAGAAGCCATTCACCATTGGTGAAGAATTGATCCTTCCAGCCACTAAAGACATTTGTCGTGAACTTCTAGGAGAGGCTGCGGTTAAAAAGATAGCACAGATGCCTCTTTTGGCTACAACCGTCACACGGCGCATTGAGGAAATAGCAGAGGACACTGAATCACAACTGTTGGAAAGGATTAATAAATCACCGTGGTTCGCTCTCCAGGTTGATGAATCTACAGATATTGACAACAAGGCAATGTTACTTGTTTACATGTGTTATCTTTATCAAGAGGATGTGCATGAGGATATGTTATGTGCACTATCATTGCCAACCAAAACCACAGCCAAAGAACTATTTAAATCGCTGGATGACTAAATATCAGGAAAACTGAAATGGTCTTTTCGTGTCGGCATATGCACAGATGGAGCTGCTGCCATGACCAGAAGGATGTCTGGTGTAACTACTCGGATTAAGGACATTGCACCTGAATGCGAGTCTACGCATTGTGTCATTCACAGGGAAATGCTGGCTAGCTGAAATATACCACCAGAACTTAACAGCATATTGAATGATGTCATTAAAGTTATTAACCACATCAAAGCACACGCCCTTCACTTGCACCTGTTAGAGCAGCTTTGTGAGGAAATGAACGCAGAGCACAGACACCTTCTCTTATACACAGAAATAAGATGGTTATCCCGAGGGAAGTCCCTGGCCAGAGTGTTTGAATTACGAGAGCCCCTGCAGAGATTTCTCTTAGAAAAAAGTCACCACTAGGCCCTGGCCAGTTGGCTCAGTGGTAGAGTGTCGGCCTGGCATGCAGGAGTCCCAGGTTCGATTCCCGGCCAGGGCATACAGGAGAAGCGCCCATCTGCTTCTCCACCCCTCCCCCTCTCCTTCCTCTCTGTCTCTCTCTTCCCCTCCCGCAGTCAAGGCTCCATTGGAGCAAAGATGGCCCAGGCGCTAAGGATGGCTCTGTGGCCTCTGCCTCAGGCGCTGGAGTGGCTCTGGTTGCAACAGAGCGACGCCCCAGATGGGTGGAGCATTGCCCCCTGGTGGGCATGCCAGGTAGATCCCAGTCAGGCGCATGCAGGAGAGTCTGACTGCCTCCCCGTTTCCAGCTTCAGAAAAATACAAAAAAAAATAATAAGTCACCGCTAGCAGCACATTTCAGTGACGAGGAATGGGTCGCAAAACTCGCTTACTTATGCGACATATTTAACCTCCTCAGTGAACTCAATCGGTCACTTCAGGGGAAAATGACAACTGTCTTCAAGTTGGCTGATAAAGTAGCTGCATTTAAAGCCAAACTGGACTTGTGGGGACGACGCGTGAACAGGGGTATATTTGACGTTTCAAACATTCGCCGGAATTTTGGAAGAGACTGAGCCCAAGCCTTCACTGTCCCAGCTGGTGCACGATCACTTGTATTTGCTTTTTATTTATTTATTTTTTTCTGAAGCTGGAAACCGGGAGGCAGTCAGACAGACTCCTGCATGCGCCCGACCGGGATCCACCCGGCACGCCCACCAGGGGGCGATGCTCTGCCCATCTGGGGCATCGCTCTGTCGCGACCAGAGCCACTCTAGCCCCTGGGGCAGAGGCCAAGGAGCCATCCCCAGCGCCCGGGCCATCTTTTGCTCCAATGGAGCCTCGGCTGCGGAAGGGGAAGAGAGAGACAGAGAGGAAGGAGAGGAGGAGGGGTGGAGAAGCAGATGGGCGCCTCTCCTGTGTGCCCTGGCCGGGAATCGAACCCGGGACTTCTGCACGCCAGGCCGACGCTCTACCACCGAGTCAACCGGCCAGGGCCTGTATTTGCTTTTAAAAGAGTTTGAACACTACTTCCCAACCACAAAAGACCCACGAATTGCCAAGGAATGGATTCGCGATCCATGTCAACAAACCAGGTAAATCCAGTGTGTCTATGCAAGAAGAGGATCAACTACTGGAGATCGCAAATGACGGCGGCCTTAAAAATATGTTCGAGACTACAACTCTGCCGGTGTTCTGGATTAAAGTCATGGCAGAATACCCCGAGATCGCCACAAAAGCACTAAAAACCCTGTTGCCATTTCCAACATCCTATTTGTGTGAAGCAGGATCTTCTGCAGTGGCAGCAACCAAAACAAAATTATGGAATAGACTGGACATAAGCAACACACTTCAGGTGTCACTGTCTCCCATTACCCCTAGATGGGACCCTCTCGTTGCAGAGAAACAAGCTCAGGGCTCCCACTGATTTAGCGTATGGTTGTTGAGAGATAAGCTACTCATTCTATATAAACATTATAATAAATAACCCTTAACTTACAATATTCATAACAATGGTGAGTTGTATTTTTCATGCACTTTATATTTGTTTTTCTGTTGTATCTTATTTTTAAGGCATGTTTAAACGTTACCATAGCGACTGGAAAGTGTTTGCAGGCAGAGAGGATGTTACTCATATTATGCTGTTGGTGTGATGTTAAGAGGACGCCTCTAATAAAGATGTATATGAGAACACAGTGGACTCGTGTTTATTTTTATTGTTGTAGGTTCATGATTGGTAGTGAGCCTGAACCTATCATATTACATATTGATGTCAGACATGAAACATTGTCAGAATAACACATTTTAATACAGCCTGAATAATGAGGACATGCTCATTCCTCCTTTAACTTAGTCCAATAAATATCATAAGTTCAACAATTGTATTTAAAAATATCACAGTTTTTACGCCGGTCGCATAATTTTATTTTGTGCCTTTATCCATCCCACCCTAAAGACCGGTCCGTGAAAATATTTTCTGACATTAAACTGGTCCGTGGCCCAAAAAAGGTTGGGGGCCACCAGTGTACAAGGTCCTAAATGATCAGCCTGTGACACAATTTTCCACACTTTGTGGTCATTCATTGAACATCAGCCCTTTGAAATCAAAGTGAGAACCTGTTCAGGGCCTTTCTTGCTACTATTGCTTTTGCTCAGAACCCTATTCCCTTAGATCTTACCTATGCCTACAACTAACCATTCAAATCTCAGTTCAGATTATAATCCACTACAGTGAGGCTCCAGAGGGCAGGAGGAGGGCGCCCTACTCTGAATTATACAACCTAGTACAGAAGTGGAGTAGTTAACACTTAGGATGTAACCTTTGTGCCTTACATTCCTTAGCCATAAAATGTAAATGAAACAGTTTCTATCTCAGTGTTGCTGTGAATAATAAATGTCAATACACAGAAAGTGTTTAGAACAGTGCCTGACAGTGTAAAGACAGAATGTTAGTTATGACTATCCATCCTTTTTATATGTTCACCAACTCACCAGCCTAGCAAAGTGCTTTGCAAATTCTGAGTTCAAAATAAAAAATGAACTGAACTGAAATGAGTAAAATCCGACCCTAAAGATTCCTAGTGAATGGGGTTAATGACTCAACCATCCTACAAACCCGTACTCAATGCCCGCTGCGTGTCAGAAGGTGTTAGGCCCAGGGGCGCGGGGAGCAGGACGGGAGCGCGCGGGGCAGGCAGGGATCCCTACCGCGTTAGAGAAGTCGACCCCCGCGTCGGACCGCTGCGCCCGGAGGAGCATCTGGTTCCCGTCATCCAAGAAGTTGTTGATCTCAGGACCGCCGCACAGCAGGGGCAGGTCCCCGGACTCCGAGCCCAGTCCAAAGTAATTCTGGGTCGTAGTGAGGATGAAAAGCTTCCGAACGTCCGCGGGGCCGCCCGCCATGATTCCGGAGAGCGGGACAGGGGCGGGAGGGCAGGAGAGAAAAGGAAAAGAAACCAGTCACGAGGGAAGTAAAGAGTAGAGCTCGCTCAAACCCGGGCGAGGACTTGGCCGCTTCGCGGTTGCCAACGGCAGTCGCCATGGAGACGGACCTCGCTCACGTCCTCCAGCGCGCAGTGGACGTCACCTTCTCGGGCACGCGCACGCAACGGTCTTGGAGACTAGCAGTAGCTCGGGGTTCCTTAGCTGCTTACCGCAATTATCGATTGCAAGTCATGCTGCCAAGTTTGTGTCAGAGGAAAACCTGCCTTTTATTCTTTCTGCTGATTTCCTAGAAGCATTTGTAGTTAGACAAGATACTTGTAGTCTGCAGTGCTGCGGCGTGACCTGGCTTTTGGAGGGCTGGGTTCTAGTGCTTCCCCTCCACCTGCAGCCTTTAACAAACCACTCTTAGCTTCAGGTTCCACAACTGCAGAATGGAAAGCACTATCTAGGTTGTAATGAATATTTAAGAAATTATCATCTTTAAAGAGACTGACAAAAAAAAAAGGAGCTTAATGTAACGTTAATGTACTTTCTCAATGTTCCGCCGCTGTATTGTTTAATATCCCCCTACCTTCATTTTCATTTCGTTATCCTATTATTCACTTCAGAAAACTTTAACCACCAATTTTTCGTCACAATCATATTGTAATACACCCCATATTTGGAAAATAATGTGACCAACTTCTTTACAATAAAAAGGAAGACAAAAATAAACTGAAGAAAACAATATGGTAAATGAAAGAAACATTTTATTCGTTGCAACAATAATACACTATAATATGATAAATGCATAATAAAAACATTTGTAGTATTTTATATTGTAATTATGCTTAACATGCCTATTAATTTCTAATAATAATTGTTAGAAAAAAGTACTCATCCAAATACAAATACATCACATCACACGCAATGGATCAACTGCATCAATCGAATACGGACATTTACAGATCAGTCTTCCAATAACAAAAAGGAGGACATGTAGGAGGACACTTTTCAAAGGAGGACAGAACTTACAAAGGAAGGACTGTCCTCTCTAAAGGAGGACAATTAGTCACCTTAAAAATAACCAAAATACACAATGAATTTTGTTCTTTTATAACAAGAACAACCAAATGGTGAGGAAATACAGAAATGAAACCTCGCTTCCTCCTTTTTTACCCATGACATCACTTTAAACTATTAAACTGCTGGTCATTCATTCCAATATTCCTCAAAGATTCTGAATTCAATACTTATCTTCTAAAAATGTTTACTACACGCTGCTGTGTGCTAAGTAATGAATTATGTCCTGGAGACCTAGTCCTTGCCCTTATGGTATTTTTGGTCTGCTCAGTCATCTCAGCCCTGAATTGAATCATCATCCTAGGGATCATAAACATATACAGATAGTTTTTTATTTGCACTCAATAAACACAACTTCCTTCCAAAACTATATTATTTTAGAATTAAAAGGAGGGTCTTTTTACTGACTGAGCATCTTAAGATTTAAGAATGGGACCTAAAAAAAGCTGATGTGCTCTAAATTATAAAGGGAAATGAATTCAAATTCTCACAAATAATTAAAGAGGAGGGAGAGGGATTGGTGAGGTGGGATTCTTGCCACTAGATGGGGGAAAATCCAATCAAAAACTCAGGGTGGGGCCCTGGCCGGTTGGCTCTGCGGTAGAGCGTCGGCCTGGTGTGCGGGGGACCCAGGTTCGATTCCCGGCCAGGGCACATAGGAGAAGCGCCCATTTGCTTCTCCACCCCCCCCCCCTTCCTCTCTGTCTCTCTCTTCCCCTCCCGCAGTCTAGGCTCCATTGGAGCAAAGATGGCCTGGGCGCTGGGGATGGCTCCTTGGCCTCTGCCCCAGGCGCTAGAGTGGCTCTGGTCGCGGCAGAGCGACGCCCCGGAGGGGCAGAGCATCGCCCCCTGGTGGGCAGAGCACCACCCCTGGTGGGCATGCCGGGTGGATCCCGGTCGGGCGCATGCGGGAGTCTGTCTGACTGTCTCTCCCCGTTTCCAGCTTCAGAAGAAATGCAGAAAAAAAAAAAAAAAAAAAACAACTCAGGGTGGGCCCTGGCCGGTTGGCTCAGCGGTAGAGCATCGCCCTGGCGTGCAGGGGACTCGGGTTCAATTCCTGGCCAGGGCACATAGGAGAGGCGCCCATTTGCTTCTCCACCCCCCCCCTCCTTCCTCTCTGTCTCTCTCTTCCCCTCCCACAGCCAGGGCTCCATTGGAGCAAGGATGGCCCGGGCGCTGGGGATGGCTCCTTGGCCTCTGCCCCAGGCGCTAGAGTGGCTCTGGTCGCAACAGAGCGACGCCCCGGAGGGGCAGAGCATCGCCCCCTGGTGGGCAGAGACTCGCCCTTGGGGGGCGTGCCGGGTGGATCCCGGTCGGGCGCATGCGGGAGTCTGTCTGACTGTCTCTCCCCGTTTCCAGCTTCCGAAAAAAAAAAAAAAAAAAAAAAAAAAAAAAACTCAGGGTGACTGGGTACCCAAAAGAATTTTGAAAGCAAAAAAGGCTACTGGGAACCCAGAGATTCTTGCTCTGCAATGGGCATTATAACCCTAACTGAAATCCTTAAGCGTCTTACAAATGCTTGGTTTAGGTGAGTTGTTTCAGGTGGCAATGTGTGTAATGGCTGTATTTAGCATCCACGGCAAGGTGATAAGTAAAAAGGCAACACATCTAGAAACATGAGTCTAAAAAGCCAATGAGATCATTAGAATGTCATCCTCTCAGGATTTTTTAGAAATCTTGAGCAGACTTTGAACTTCCACAGGATATAAAATTTGAGTGTTTGCATTAAGTTTAACCCTTATGTCAAGAAACAGAAACTTCCCATGGGGAAAGAAATTTTCTGTATCTTGTTCAGTGCTGTATACCCAGAACTAAGCACAGAGTGGATAGACAATGCCCCTGTACTCAATTTAGCTTCAATAAAGAAGAAAGAATCTCAGAGATAATAACTTACACAGGCCACAGAATAAGTTGTAGAACCAAGATTCATAACCAAATCCAATTCTGAACCAATCTCTAGACACTATATTCCAGCTTTAGAAAACCACTATCAAAATCTATTAGCCCTTTCCACAGCTAATCAGTGGCTACCATCCCAAGTACTCATTATTTTTCACTAATAGAATGTAAAGAGAAGTAATGTGTGCTATTTCTAAGACGCAGTTTAATTTTTTTAATTGAATTTATTGGGGAAACACTGGTTAACATTAATCATATAGGTTTCAGGTTCTCAATTCTACCACACCTCTCTGTATTCCATATTGTTTGTCCCTCCCCCCAAGTCAAGTCTTTGTCCATCACCATTTATTACACCTATACCCTCCTCCACCTTCCCCCACACCGTGCAGTCACCACACTGTTGTCTGTGTCCATGAGTCTCTCTCTCTCTCTCTCTCTCTCTTTCTCTCTCTCTCTGTTCTTTTTTGCTCAATCCTTCCAGCCCCTCACCTAGCCCCCCCCCCACACACACACAGCAGTTCTCCTGCTTTCTATGTCTGTCTCCATTTTCTTGTTAGTTCGTACTATTCATTAGAGCCCACACATGAGTGAAATCATACCGTACTTATCTTTCTCTGACTGCTTATTTGACGTAGCAGAATACTCTTCAGGTCCATTCATGCTATCACAAAAGATAAGATTTCCTTCTTTTTTTATGTATAACCAGTATTCCACTGTATTACTGTACCAGAATTTTTTTATTTTTATTTTTTGTATTTTTCTGAAGCTGGAAATGGGGAGAGACAGTCAGACAGACTCCCGCATGCGCCCGACCGGGATCCACCCGGCACGTCCACCAGGGGGCGATGCTCTGCCCCTGGGGGGGGGGAGGCTCTGCCGCGACCAGAGCCACTCTAGCGCCTGGGGCAGAGGCCAAGGAGCCATCCCCAGCGCTCGGGCCATCTTTGCTCCAGTGGAGCCTTGGCTGTGGGAGGGGAAGAGAGAGACAGAGAGGAAGGGGCGGGGGTGGAGAAGCAAATGGGTGCTTCTCCTATGTGCCCTGGCTGGAAATCGAACCCGGGTCCCCTGCACACCAGGCTGACGCTCTACCGCTGAGCCAACCGGCCAGGGCCTGTACCAGAATTTTTTTTATCTATTCATGGATTTATAGGTACTTGGGCTACTTCCAAATCTTGACTATTGTAAATAACACTACAGTGAACATAGAGGTGCATATATTCTTTTGAATTAGTGTTTTGGATTTCTTCAGACAAGGTTATAAGGTAGTTCCATTTTTAATTTTTGAGGTAACTCCATGCTGCTCTCCACAGTGTCTACACTAATCTTCATTCTCACCACATTGCACAAGGGTTCCTTCTTCTCCACACCCTTGTCAACACTTCGCAGAAATGATTGTACCTTCACCCTTTGCCAGCTGGATGAAAGTAACAAAGCTACAAGAGATGGCATAAAAGAGTAGGACCCAGGGCTCCTGAATCACAGTGTAAAGTGAAGCCAGAAATTATTAAATAAGCAAGAAATACTTTTTGTGTCTTAGAACCATTATACATGTGTGGATACATTTTTAACAGTAATTTTGGCCACTCTACCCAATAAAGTAATTGTAGCAGCAGTAGGGTGCTATTCAAAAAAAAATTATGTGGGCATTGGTTTCGCAGTTGGCCAGCAGGCAGCATGAAAACGGGTAACAGGAGCTGGAGGACAAGGGGGAAAACCTCCTGAGCCAAGGCGCCTTCATTATGGTCTATATGTCATCTCTCAAACCTTTTGATGTCAGAACTTCTTTATACTTTAAAAATTATGAAAGACTATGAAAAATGTTTCTGTGCATTACTTCTAAAGTATTACAATAGATACTAAAATTTTTTAAAAAATATTTATCTATTTATTTAAAAATAGACCCTGGCTGGTTGGCACAGCGGTAGGGCGTCGGCCCGGCGTGTGGAAGTCCCAGGTTCGATTCCTGGCCAGGGCACACAGGAGAAGTGCCCATCTACTTCTCCACTCTTACCCTCCTTCTTTCTCTCTATCTCTCTCTTCCCCTCCAGCAGCCAAGGCTCCATTGGAGCAAAGTTGGCCCAGGTGCTGAGGATGGCTCATAGGCCTCTGCCTCAGGCGCTAAAATGGTTTCGATTGCAATGGAATAATGCCCCAGATGGGCAGAGCATTGCCCCCTGGTGAGCATGCTGGTTGGATCCGAGTCACGCGCATGCGGGAGTTTGTCAGTCTGCCTCCCACCCTCCCACTTCTCACTTTGAAAAAATACCCCCCAAAAAATGAATATAAAATAATAAAAATATATATACAGTATATTATTATTTCATTAATGTTAAACTACAGAAAAATTGCAAGGATAATAATATAAACTGTCATATACTCTTTCCCTAGATTTAGCAATTTAGCATTTTGCCACATTTGCCATATCTATCTTTGCTGAACCATGACAAGTTGCATATATTGAATCCTTTTATCCTAAAATACTTCATTGTGTCTCTCTTAACCACACAGCATAATCATGAAACTCAAGAAGCCTAAAATTAAAGTAATACCATTATCTAATATAAAATCCATCCATAAAGTTTAAAAATTCCCCTGAAAATAGTCATTTATAGCACTTTTTCCCAACCAAGGATCACATATTGCCTTTAGTGGCCTGTCTCATTAATCCCTTAAATCTAGAACAGTTCCTCATCCTTTCTTTATCTCTTATGACAATGACATTTTTTTTTTTTCATTTTTCTGAAGCTGGAAACAGGGAGAGACAGTCAGACAGACTCCCGCATGCGCCCGACCGGGATCCACCCGGCACGCCCACCAGGGGCGAAGCTCTGCCCACCAGGGGGCGATGCTCTGCCCATCCTGGGCGTCGCCATGTTGCGACCAGAGCCACTCTAGCGCCTGAGGCAGAGGCCACAGAGCCATCCCCAGCGCCCGGGCCATCTTTGCTCCAATGGAGCCTTGGCTGTGGGAGGGGAAGAGAGAGACAGAGAGGAAAGCGCGGCGGAGGGGTGGAGAAGCAAATGGGCGCTTCTCCTGTGTGCCCTGGCCGGGAATCGAACCCGGGTCCTCCGCACGCTAGGCCGACGCTCTACCGCTGAGCCAACCGGCCAGGGCCGACAATGACATTTTTTAAGAGTACAGGTCAGTGGTGGCTAGAATGTTCCTTAATTTGCATTTTTCTTCTTGTTTCTTTGAGGTTAGATCGGAAGATGTCTCTTTAATAAGGATACCACATAAGAGATATTATGTCCTCAGTGTCTTGCACCAAGAAATATACCATGTCATTTTATCCCATAACTGGTGATATTAACTTTGATCATTTTGTTAGGGTGATGTCTTTAGATTTCCCCATTGTAGAGGTACTATGTTTATGCTTTTGTAAGGAGAAAAATCCAAGGGTACTTTGAGACTGTAAATATTCTGCTCTCCACAAGCTTTCATCCAGTGATTTCAACGTCTATAGATAGTTCTGTCTAAATGGTTGCAAAATGGTGATTTTCCTAATTTCTTTTTTTTTTTTTAATTTTTTTATTTATTCATTTTAGAGAGGAGAGGGAGAGACAGAGAGGGAGAGAGAGAGGAGAGACAGAGAGAGAGAAGGGGGAGGAGCTGGAAGCATCAACTCCCATATGTGCCTTGGCCAGGCAAGCCTAGGGTTTTGAACCGGCGACCTCAGCATTTCCAGGTCGACGCTTTATCCACTGCGCCACCACAGGTCAGGCAGATTTTCCTAATTTCATTACTGGTATGAGTGTTAGTTCACATACCACTGTCAAGAAGAATTGTCATCCCCACCCTACTGTTATATTTAAATTTTTAAGATTAAGTATGTATTTGTCCATTCTTTTTAAAAATTCATTGTTATAATCTGTGTTTATCATTATTCATTCATGATGCTCAAATTGTCCCACATTCAGTAGGTTGAAGTACATTCAAGCTAGCTCCTATTTCCTTTGTTTTCCAGAAATAATTACTGTTTATTATTAATTTTATATATCCTTTTTGTCTTTTTTCTAGTATTACATATTTATGTTTTTAATTTTTTTTCAATTACACTTTACACTCAATATGATTTGTATTAGTTTCAGGTGTACAACCCAGTGGTTGGACAATCGTATACTTCATATAGTGTTCCCCTGATAGTTTCAGTACCTAATTGGCACTATACATAGTTATCACAATATTATTGACTGTATTTCCTGTGCTGTACTTCACATCCCCATGTCCTATTTTTTTTAGCCGTGTTCTCATCATTCTCTGAAAGTCTTGCTTTTTTCACAAGATCTTTCAAGGGCATTTAACACTTTTCCTCACTCTGCCCTGGAATCAGCTGTTTCTTCAGAGTTGGATTCAGTTTGGTGGAGAATGGCATTTAGAAATCAACATGTGGAGACACGTAATAGATTTCAAAATATTAAAAAGGCACCGTACCTGTTTCCTTGGGACACTAACATTACCTGAGTGACCTTGGTAATTACTTTCATTTCTTGAAGCTTGATTCTTCATCTGAAAAGAAATTGGAATCGATAAGCATGAATTTCCCTCTCCTTTTATGGAATTTATTAGGGGCAACACTAGTTAACAAAATTATACAGCTTTCAGGTGCACAAGGCCAAACATATCTTCTGTACAACGTAATGTGTGTTCACCACCCCCTTCAAGTCACGTTTCTGTTAAGTACGTGTTTCTTAAACTTTTCTGAGTCACTGACATGTTTGGACATTTGATAAAAGCTATAGTCCCAAAGCCCCAGAAACAAGCTTAAGTAAAAAAAAATTGCATATTTATGGGGCGGGGGTGTTAGGCACTGAAGCGCAGTGGAGGTTACAGATCCCGGCATTAAGCGATTTCTAGGGTCTCTTCAACTCTTAACAGTTTGTTAATCTATAAGCTATTGTGTTGCTGTCAGAATGATTTCCCAGAGACATCAAAATGTGCAGGGGTCTATATAGAAACAAAATGAGGAAAGGATACAAAGAAAGGAACCAGTGAGCAATGCATTGCTCAGCCACAGTTCTTTGCTCCTGCCAAATTTAGGATACACTGTAGTCCTAGTGAGAGGTTTCCACGGGAAGATTCTGGGGAGGGCTGAGAATGCCAGCACTTGGGGAGGAGATCACAGGCCAGCAGGGTGCTGCATCAAGCTCTGCCCATTGAGCCTACTCTTGGCTTTCAGCTGGGAGGCAGGGAACCAGGTGGGCCCAGGGACACCCTCGCCCCTAACAACAAAATTACTAAAAATTAAATGGTTTCTAGATGACAACAAACAAGTGAAAAATCACTCACCTGTCACAGAAATGCAGTTTTTGTATCTTTAATAATTGACAGAAGTCTGGAATGCTAGAACTAACCATAAATATGCACCAGGGGACCAAAACAAAGCAGCTGTATTTCTGGAGAGAACAGTAAGGGCTTCCAAACACAATCATGTAATGAATTCATTCTTAAAAACTCTTACCTTTTGTGACTGCATGGGTGGACCTAGAGCTATTATGTAAGTGAAATAAGTTAGAGAAAGACAAATACCAATTTCACTTATATGAGGAATCTAACAAAATAAACACACAAACAAAACAAACATACTCTTAGATAAAGAGAACAGACTGACAGCTGTTAGAAGGAAGGGGGTGGGGCTGGTGAAAAAGGTGAAGGATTAAGGAGGACAAATTGGTAGTTACAAAATAGTCACAGAGATGCAAATTACAGCACAGGGAATATGCTCAGTATTACCAAGATCAATATGAATGAGGCCAGGTTGGTGCTTAACACAGTGGGGAGACCCGTCTGTGAAGCACATGATTTTATAACCACTCTGTGGTAATCTGAAACTAATATAGTATAATACTGACTGCAAGTTGTAATTAAAATGCTGTATATATGTATACCAATATATATATTTATAAATATATTTACAGAAGTGTTCACATCTGCTACATTGAAAGATGCAGGATTGTAAATAACCTAATTCTTTTTTTTTTAATTCAGTGAAAGGAGGGGTGACAGAGACAGATTTCTGCATGCACCCCACCAGACCCACCTGGCAAGCCCACTAGGAGTTGATGCTCTGCCCATCTGGGGCGTTGCTCCGTTCATTGTTCAGCTACTGAGCTTTTCTTAGCACCTGAGGCGGAGGCCACAGAGCCATCCTCAGCATCTTGGGTGAACTCACTCTAATTCAGCCTACAGGAAGGAGGGGAGAGAGAGAGAGAAGTGAGAGGGGAGCAGTGGAGAAGCAGATGGGTGATTCTCTTGTGTGTCCTGGTTGTGAATTGAACCCAGGACATCCACACACTAGGTTGATGCGCTACTACAGAGCAAATTGGCAAGGCCTAAATAACCTAATTCTAAATGCAATGCTGCAATTGTGAATTATCTTGCTTAGCATCAAGAGGGTGACACTTTTACTAATAAGTAGAATTTCTTCTTCAAAATCAGGCCATTTAAAAGTTAAAGCAAAGCCTGACCAGGCAATGGCACAGTGGATAGAACACTGACCTGGGATGCTGAGAATTCAGGTTTGAAACCCGAAGATCCCTGGTTTGAGCACAGGCTCACCAGCTTGAGCATGGGATCATGGACATGACCCCTGATAACTGGCTTGAGGCCAAAGATTGCTGGCTTGAAGCCCAAAGTCACTAGCTTGAGCTCAAAGGTCACTGACTTGAGCCCAAGGTCTCTGGCTTGAGCAACGGGTCACTGGCCCAGCTGGAGCCCCCTGGTCAAGACACATATGAGAAAGCAGTCAATGAAAAACTAAGGTGACATAACTATGAGATGATGTTTCTCATCTATCTCCCTTTCTGTCTGTCCCTATCTATCCCTCTCTCTATATATTTCTATCTCCCCCACCCCCCGCAAAGAAAGCTAAAGTAAGAATGAGAAGGTGATTAATTACAGTAGCATTTCTTTTGACGGTCCCATAAGGTGACACAGAACTACTAAGTAAGCTATTTATAAAGAATAAAGATTTCTACAATAAACAGACGTATATTTTGTAGATACATCATGTAACAAAAAATTTAAAATCCACATAGCAGATGTACCCACATGCATATGCTCATGCTCCCCTCCCCCACAGAGAAATACCTGCACTGAGGTCAGAGCAGCCCAAACACCAAAGTCCCCTTACAGCCCCAGTGATTGTTCTCAACTGTAGCCAAAATCCTTCTTCAAATGGGCACTGCCTTCCTCACTTGGATTTAAGAATCCTGAAAGAGCAAAATATATTCCTAGTAAAGAGTTATATTGTCCCTTTCATGTTCAGATCCTCTCCTAGACAGATGCTTAGTTGTACTTGGGTGACCTGCACACCCCTTCTACTCTCACTCCACATCCAGGGCCTCCAGCAGCTCAGTCTCTACCATGAAATGGAACCAAATAGAACATTGGTTTCCTGAGATCAACACTGAAATGCAATATGAAACCTAGTATTGTCAGTATTCCATACGCATTTACAGAACTGTAATACAGGACAATGTATTACATGAGATTTTGTTCACGAGAACAAAATCATTGTACAACACAGAGGGTTCTGGCCGCGTGGCGAAGACGTGACCACAGCAATTTCTCCGTGCTCCCTGCTCCCCTCTCTCCAGTGGTCTCACAGGGAAAGGGACTGCCTTCATTCAGCCCAACACCAAATTAGAACACCCACCCTCCCAGTCCTCCTCCAGGCCGAGGGTTGTGTCCCTTCATGAAGTGCTAACAGGTCATTTTAAACATGAACAGTGTGTAGTTGATGCTGGCTCTAAATCAGTGGTGGGATTCAAATAATTTAACAACTGGATCTCTGCCCTAATGACCATTTTAAGTATAAAAAATATATATATACCAAAAGGTAGTTTATTATTTCATGCATTTAATACTTAAATAAGAACAATAAAAGAGGTATACAAAACTAGATTATAAGAAAGTTTTAAAATATTAATAAAAATATAAAATAATACCTAACAAAAAACAATAAAACTGTTATTTAAGGTATTTCCATACTGCTTGGTAAACTCACTTGCAATTTTTTTTACCTATGAATGAAATGGGCATTACTCTAGGCACTTAGAATACACTGCTGTGCAGATGAACATTAAAAAAGAGTAAGGAATGTAAATTTGTAATTTCCACATTGGCCGGCTGCCCAGGCACTCACCTCAAGAGAACCCTGATTATAAGTGCCATTTTAACAACCGGTTCACTGAACTCAGAAAAAAATTAGGTATCTGTTCTGCTGAACCAGTGCGAACCAGCTGAATTCCACCACTGCTCTAAATAAATCCTTTCAACCACACTCCAAGCACAGGAGGATGAGAGAACCTAAGTCAGGGGTCGGGAACCTTTTTGGCTGAGAGAGCCATGAACGCCACATATTTTAAAATGTAATTCTGTGAGAGCCATACAAGGACCCATGTACGTTAGGCATTAACCAATAAAAATTTGGTGTTGTCCCAGAAGACAGCTGTGATTGGCTCCAGCCACCCGCAACCATGAACATGAGCAGTAGGAAATGAATGGATTGTAACACATTAGAATGTTTTATATTTTTAATGTTATTTTTTTTTATTAAAGATTTGTCTGCAAGCCAGATGCAGCCATCAAAAGAGCCACATCTGGCTTGCGAGCCATAGGTTCCCAACCCCTGACCTAAGTGGATAGAAGCAAAGAAATGCATATAATATCACCAAGGCAGATGAACAAGCTTCTTGACTTCTGTGAAATTTCAGCTTTTACGTTCTTTTAATAATTGTGTATTTAAATTCTTTAAACATTTCAATATAAGGTGACTATTCTTGTAATCACTGAAGTGTGTGGATAGAGCATCCCCAGTGACTTGGCTACTTGATAACTCAAATACTATTTTCTTCATCAGAATATAAAATAAAAACTACAATCAGAGAAAAAAAAATCCTGGCAAAGAAGCACTTAAATTTATTAGACAAACACTGAAATGGTATATCTGTAGAAAAGTTTATAACAGCATTTACAGTTCAAATTCATGTTTATTTCTGCTCTCTCTTGTACAGAGAACAATTTCTTCAGAAACACCATTGCCTCCTTCCATTTTTACAAAACAGACCCCAGCTTTTAGACTTCTGTTAATTATTTGATGCTATCAAAAGCCCAAGATTTTCATTATGGCGTTATGGTCAAGCATGAAACTCAATAAGGCTCTGGATGAAGAGGGGAACTTGCAATGTCCATTTCATGCCCCAGACTGTCCCTCCACATATTCTAAAACATGGTCTTCACCAGAGACAGATATGTCACATGTAGTATCTCTTTCAAAATTATCTTGAAGTTTTCATGGATAAAGAATTTTTTTTGTTTTCTTTTGTTTTGCTTTGTTTTGTTTTCCCATATTTCATAAAGAGATTCTGCTGCTTGGCTGGCTGCCTGTGGACCCAACTTGTTCTTGCTATTTGCTTAGGCAAGTCTCAATACTGTTTTCTGCCATGTCTCCTCAAGACTTTGATTCTTTGCTTTTAAAAGATCAGACATTTCAGACAGACTATTATATGACTTTTGCTGCTTGGTCACATGTGCTTTATACCCACTGGTCACCAAAAGAACCATCAGGAAATAATTACTGACTGTGGTGGAATTTGGTTTGACTCCATTCCCACAGTGTGTTTATCTGATGTGCTACCAGCTGAAGAAAGTTCATTGTCACAGCCTGAGGAATCTCCAAATTATCCAGAAAGCCAGTCCATTAATGGTCTGACAAAAGGAATAGCCATTATAAAGTTATGAGGAGCCAAACCAAGTTTAAATTTGGGGTTATTTCATTTCTGTGACATGGTGATTTCTCTATGGAGAATCACACAATGTTCTGAATCTCTCCTCAGGTTCTCAGGTTACATTTTTTATCTTGGAATTCCTGGAATGATGCACAAATGAGCAAGCTGGTCATTGATTTAAACTTCTATGTAATTCTTGTTACAAAAAAAAAAATAGTTACAATGAAAACCAGGGCCTTAAAAGCCTACTCTGGCGGTAAACCCTGAGCAGCTCCTTCTTATTTACTTTTCCACTGTGAACGGCCCAGTGTGATTTGGCTAGGACCCTCGAACTGGTAGTACATTTTCAAACTGGCAGTACATTTTCAAGTGTCTCATCAAGAATAATTGCACCATATGTTGATATTGCCAGTTTCTATTCCTTCCAGTCATCCAAAACTCTCTCCACATCTTCACTCTGAGGCAACAAAATTGGACACAACTGAAGATAACTTGAGCAAAGCCCCTTCTCCTACACCAAGGTCATCCTTGTGTGTTCTGCATGTAGAAATTCAAGTAAAACCAATGGGCGAGTTTATTCTGCAAACACAATGAAATAGCTCTCTGTGCTGGAAATGTACTAAATAAATGGGCCTCAGAGGTTGTCCAAGATGCTGCTTGGGACGAGGGTACAGCATGGAGACTCTGGCCACTGGAGAGCAGCAGAGGCTTGTCTCACCCGCTTCGTCCCAAGCCCACCAAGTTTGTATCAGCTCTTCCCCTATGTCTGCTAAAATTGCTTCCTCTGCTCTGAGCATGAAGCACCTCCTTGAAAATCAACTGACAGCTGAAATGAAGAGAACAATCCTAAATGACCAGAGTCCACCACGTGGGGGATCCCAGGGCAGAACCTGACCTCACAAGGCCCGTCCAGCAGGAAAGGCCCAGCCCTTCTGACTCCCAGCCCAGCTCCCTATTCAGGCCACTCAGAGTTGCTCCACATCACTCAACACTGCAGACAGACACAGGGGTCAGGAGCCAGGGAGGCGCTAAGAGAGTGGGCTGGAGGGCTGGAGGATATATTCTAGACACTGACAATCCCTGGACCTCAAGTGCCTGCATGTGACCTGGTCCTTCAGGATGAGAATCATAAGATGAGGAACTGAGAATGAGTTTATTTAAAAAAGAGCTTATGGATAAGAAAGAGAGAATATGAAAAACTAGATTCAACCGCATTATAAATTCCTTCTCCCTGGGGACTCACAGCACCTTATCCAAGACTGAGCATACAGCTGATGCTTAATAAATGCTTAGTATAAATGCTTCCTTATACTTACGGCGAGCAGGTGTATTTTCGTCCTCCTTGATCCTGATTTCTGTGGGCAGAAGCAGGCTATTGGTGTGGAACTTTCTTTTTTTTTTTTTTTTTTTTTTTTCATTTTTCCGAAGCCAGAAATGGGGAGGCAGTCAGACAGACTCCCACATGCGCCTGACAGAATCCACCCGGCATGCCCACTAGGGGGCGATGCTTTGCCCCTCTGGGGCGTCGCTCTGTTGCGTCCAGAGCCATTCTAGCGCCTGAGGCAGAGGCCACAGACCCATCCCCAGCGCCCGGGCCATCTTTGCTCCAATGGAGACTCGCTGTGGGAGGGGAAGAGAGAGACAGAGAAGAAGGAGAGGGGGAAGGGTGGAGAAGCAGATGGGCGCCTCTCCTGTGTGCCCTGGCCAGGAATCGAACCCGGGACTCCTGCACGCCAGGCCGACGCTCTACCGCTGAGCCAATCGGCCAGGGCAGATGTGGAACTTTCAATAAGAGGAGAGGGACAGACCCTGGCCTGTTGGCTCAGTGGTAGAGCATTGGCCTGGCGTGCAGGAGTCCTGGGTTCGATTCCCGGCCAGGGCACACAGCAGAGGCGCCCATCTGCTTCTCCACTCCCTACCCCTCTCCTTCCTCTCTGTCTCTCTCTTCCCCTCCGGCAGCCAAGGCTCCATTGGAGCAAAGTTGGCCCGGGCGCTGGGGATGGCTCTGTGGCCTCTGCCTCAGGCGCTAGAATGGCTCTGGTTGCAACAGAGCGACGCCCCAGAGGGGCAGAGCATCGCCTCCTGGTGGGCAAGCCGGGTGGATCCCGGTCGGGCGCATGCGGGAGTCTGTCTGACTGCCTCCCAGTTTCCAACTTCAGAAAAATACAAAAAAAAAAAAAAAAGGAGAGGGACACCAATTTTGGTAAGCAGAACCCAAACATGTCGCAATATCCTTGAATCGCCAGAGCAGGTGGGTCTATTCCTGAGATGACAAGCCTGCAGTTTCTGCCCCAGCAAGGGCCGAGCCAGGCCAAGCCTTACTGTGCTCTCCTGCAGGTACTGGTCCCAGACCCCGGCTGTCAGTCTGGGTCCAGCATCACAAGGCAAGTCCGGAGACACAATCACATGACTGACCAGGGCTGACAGGTGGGTCCTCAGTAAACACATGTCTGCAGTAGGCAGGCTTTGCCGCGGGAGAGGGAAGTGGTCATCATCCGCATTCAGCGTCCTTGCCTCGTCTCACGGAGTCTCCAAAGTGCCATCCATTTCTTAGTGAACCCTCATGACCCAACAAGTTCCCATCGCCCTCCATTTACAGCTCAGGAAGGCTAGGCTCAGAAGGGTGAAGTCACTTTCTGGCCTGACTGCTTACTAGGTCTGTCACCTTGGGGAGGACCTATCACATTTTCAACCTTGCTCAGGGTGACAGCACCTCCTCTGCTGGAATCTAAGGTATTTAATTCACAAGCTGGAGGCAGAGAGGGAAGGGCAGGATGGGCTAGTGACTCTCCAGGCTCTCTGGGCCTCTGGGTGCCTCTGACTCACATCAAGAGAGAGAGAGAGCAGGAGAGGTGGACCACTCTTGTTCAAATTGCAGCTGGATGAGATGGCCCTGGCAAGTCAGTCACCAGGGAGATTCACCTGATACTTTCAAAGAATTTCTCACCTGCTCCATTGTATCCAAGCAGAGAGGGGTGTCTCCAGGTCTCACCTGTAGAAGCGATGGCTCCTCCACCACATTCACCTCAACAACATTACAGACTGACAGCTAACAGTTACTGAGCATCAAACATGGCTCAGGGTCACACACATCATCTCATTTAAACACCCGAGCCTTCAACTACATCAGGAAGCTCTGCTGCAGTCTTTCATCCATTCAAAGATGTACATTTGTTCTTCTCATTTTAATGGACCTGAAATGAGGATGCATCTTATAATCAGTAGGATCTCACTGGTGTGATATCATTGTCATTGCCTGATCTCATGCAAACTCTGGTACAGCTGTTCATACGGTCAAATCAATTAAGTTTTGTGCATAGTGGTTACTGCACATGTGCAGTACAGGCGCTGTTTAAAATGTGTTCATCCTTGCTTGTATAGGTTAGCTGGTTGGTGAGTTTGATCCTCAGTGAGGGCATATACAAGAATCAACCAATGAATGCATAATAAGTGGAACAACAAATTTATCTCTCTACCCACATCCTTTTTTTTTTCTCTCTCTCTAAAATAAATCCTAAAGTTAAACAAATAAAATGTTGTCAAAAAGAATAATTGGGAATTGAAAAGTTACTATGTATGCAGGATGGCTTGGAACAGAGCAGTGGAGCCCTAATGTGATATTCACCATTCCAGGGATGCCCACAAATCCAGATTTTTGTGCAAACCAACAACTAAGTGCAGTGCTTGAAAGAAATGCTGCAATTTCATGCTCTGGATAAGAGGTCACCAAAATTTTTCTTTAAAGGGCCAGATAAGGAATATTTTTGGCTTTTCAAGCAATACAGGGTCAGATGCAACCACTCAGCACTACCATTATAACATGAAAGCAGCCATACACAACCTGTAAACCAGTGAGTATGGCTGTGTTCCAATAATGCGCTATTTATAAAGATAGGTAGAGGGCTCAATTAGGCCCAAGGGCTATACTTCATTGATCCTTTCTCTTGATAGAATATAAAATGATATTTGGTGGAAAAATAAGGGCATTGATGACCCTAAGTCAACCATTATACAAAAAATTGGACCGTAAAGTGTAAGTAGTTTTAGGACTATGATAACTAATGTATTTCAATTATATATTCCAATGTGTATACTTGAGAGTATAATACATTATTTATAAAAGAAATCTATATCCAAACAAATCTCAGAGCTCTTTCAAAAACTATAAAATAAAATTTTCAAGTAGAGAGAAAACATTGTATATACTTTAATAGTGTTTTAAATTTCCTGATGGTTTAAAGATGGTGTATCTTAAATTGGCAGTTTCCTAGGTCTTGAGAAATGGGGTGTTGTACCCATTATGATGTGGACACTGAGACTCGGATGGAGCAGTGACTTGTGCAGGGTCTCCCAGTGATCATAACTGTGCCCACAGAGCTGGAGTGGCCAACCACTCTCCCTCTGCTTCCTCTCAGTGAGTTCAAACACTGCGCTGACCCTGATGTTCCCAGGGAGGGGACAGCAAAGGAGCTATCCCATGAAGGTAGGGGCTCCATATGCTTTGCTCACCGCTCAGCTGTGGGGCCTGGCCCAGTGCAGGGGTAAGAAGGGTGACTGGTAAGTGGCACAGGCTCTAACACTTCATAGCCTGAACTCAAATAACAACTCTGTCTGTTATTTCACCTGTCTGGGCCTCAGTGTTTTCATCTGTGGTGTGAGCACCTGCCTCAAATGCTGTTGTGAGGTAGCAATGAGTGGATATAGTTAAAAGCACTTAGCATAGTGCCGGACAATTAGGAATTGCTTAATAAATATTAACTATGAAGATTGTTTTTCTTGCTGTTCTAAGAATCTAACACTTAGCAAATTCCATATAAATGTTTGCTGACTGAGTAATAACAAGAGAAAATGAATGGATAGATGAACATTGATGAGTGAACAGGTGATAGACAGATGGGCTTAAAAGTGAATGGTAAGTGGATGGATGGGTGGTAAATGGATACCAATACAGGCAGATGGATGAAGCAACAGCGGCAAAGCAGGACAGAGCGACTGACTGGCTCGAGATATTGGTGTGTGGATGGATGGATGGGTGGTAAATGGTACCCATACAGGCAGATGGATGAAGAAACAGCGGGAAAAGCAGGACAGAGCGACTGACTGGCTCGAGATATTGGTATGTGGATGGACGCATGGATGGATTCCATAGAAGAAAACTCTGGCATCTGGATGAACAGATGGATAGCAGACATATCAGCAGATGAACAAATAGATGGAGGAGTAGGAGGATAAATGCATTGATGAGTGAGCACCTGGAGCCAAAGGGAACTTCTCTATAACATGGAGCAGGACCCCCAATGTAATTCTGAGCCCAACATGAACTCTCACCTGCTGAAGAAGAACGTTGCTCATGACAGACTGCAGGGTAGCCCGGGAGCTCCGGTGCATGGTTGTGGGTAGAGAGTGATGGGAGGTCATCATATGCTGCCACTTGAACGATTCTTTGGATCTGGCAGTGTGAGGGAAGTTAGAGGATGAGGCCCGGAGTGACCTTCAAAGCCTCACTTCATTCCTGGCCCTGAGTTAAGCTCAGCTTAACTCCTCATAGGATGCCATTGCCCACCCCACTCATGCAGACTGCTGGACGCTTAGGGTGAGTCCTGTTACCTGTGCAAACTGGATGCAGTGCCTCTGATGAGCTTGATGCAGTGGGATCGGCCCAGAAGTGACCCACCGTCTTCATCTGGTCGTATTCCAGGACACAAGGCCCCGCTGCAGAGCAGATGGGCTTGGCACTGCTCAGTCCTAGAATGTTTTCCCTCCTGTCTGCCACCAGATGAGCCACCCACTTCACTCTCCCTCCTATCCAGGCAGCTAGAATTGTCCCAGGGTCCTGCTAAGAAGAGGCCAGCACAAGACCCTGGGAGCAAGAGATAGAGAACAGGTAATTTTGTAAGGAGGAGAGTAGTGGGGAGTAAAAGAGGCCCTTAGGAGGTGCCTCATTACCCAGGAACAGATACTCAGATACAGCTCAGGGCACTGGACCACTTCGCCAGCAAAGAGGCGAGGATGAGACCATCCACAGGGTCCATCAGGAAAGGATCTTTTTCCTAGTACCTTATTTCTCCATGTGTAAGACATACCCTTTTTCAAAAAATTTGGGGTCTAAAAACTGGGTGCGTTTCATACAATGGATGTGGCATTTCAAACACCATTGATGGAACTGAGGACGAGGCAATAAATGAACATAGTGATTCATCATCATACACAGATGAAGACATGCTAATGGATGGGAGTTTGGACAGTGATGAGGAGTTATATGAATTTTATGATGAATAAAACTTGAGCTCAATAACTTTATGTAATGTATTTTTTTTTTCAAATTTCAGGCTCCAAAATTAAGGTGTGTCTTATACATGGGAGCTTCTTATACATGGGGAAATATGGTATTTACTAGCAAGAGGAAAGGACTTGCAGGTTTAGATTGTGAGCAGCGAGGGCGCACAACCATGCCCTTAAGGTCACAGCATTAAGGGAAACACAGGAAAGTGAGCAGGAAGTTGTGCTGCAGAGTCTGAGGGGGCACACAGCAGGGGCCCCTCCCCAGCTCTGGCTGGTGAGAAAGGGCTTCCTGCAGGAGGGGATGTCCTCGCTGAGACCTACAGAGTGAGGAGGGGTAGCCCGGGAATGCCGTGGGGAGAGAGAGTGGGAAGAAGCAGGAGCGCATGGGAAGTCCTCAGGTGAGAGCGTGGCAGCCTCAGGGACCTGCAGACCATCTCTGTCTGGCTAGATCACGGGGTCAGAAAGGACAGGGAGAAGGGGAGAATGGAGAGGTGAACAGGAGAACAGTCACTGAGTGCCCTGCCAGTTGTGATGCTTCATGAGGGCAGTCAGGGGCCACAGACAGATCTATAATATAAGCTCTTCATGGCCAGGACTTTCTTTTAGCAGAGAGAAAGAGTGAGAGAGATTGAGAGAGAGAGAAAGACACACACAGAGAGATATCAGTATGAGATTCTGGCTTACCCATCCACAGTTTATGAAATTGATCTACCACATCTTCATACTTTTTGGGTATTATTTTTTTTTCAACTCTTGATATTTCTTTATTTTGTAGAAAAGTTGACATTTGTTCATCCTGTGGATTTTCCTCTTTGAGACTTTTCTTCTTCTTTACTAGTCTTGAACGTGAAACCAGATCAGGGCCTCCCAGAGAATGTGCAGAACACCCAAAGCTGCCCAACCCAACTAACTCCACTTGCCATTAAGCCCCTTTAAATAGCAGGGACTTGTTTGAGAAGGTCCTGGAAATATTGTGCATTACCTGAGGCAAACAGCAGGTAAGAAAGAAAAGCCACCTGGGTGCCCTGTGCTTCCACCTGCTGGCAGCCTTAGGAATGCACCCCTCAGCACAAAGCCATTTTCTCTTTTCCCTTTGATATACAATTGATTTTAAAGTTATTAAATACAGGTCTCTGGATATTTGAATCTGAACTAGCCTAGCTTAGAACCTTGGGAAGATTCAGGTGTGTATTAGCAATGCAGAGTCCTCACATTTGGAATGGGGTATAAGGATCTTGAAATCTTGATGATCTTCCTTCTCCAGTGAGTTACCCACAGTGTACTCACTAACCATGAGGCCATAGGGAAATCACTTCAGTCCTCTGTTCCTTATTTTCTCTTTTTGTAAATGAAATAGGGATTGCTGCCACTCCAGAGAAGAGATGAGAAGGGGAGTTAGTGAGTACACAGCATTTTGGAAGTGCACAGTGAGTCTTTTTATATTTTCTTTCCTACTTCTGAATTATCTGCTGTAAAGGTTTTATACTTGGAGTCCTCTTAGCAAGCATTCATCCATCTATTTGCTTATTCATCCAATAAGTACTTAATGATCATCCACTATATGCCAGGCACTAACCTAGGTTTTCGGAATGCATTGGTCTTACCTGTCATATTATGCCAAGAGCAGTGGGATCCCCTGAAGGATCCATAATCTGAGACTCCCAATGACCAGCACTTTCTTCCAGAGAGAGAAGAACATATCTCAGACTCTCCTCACCTTTTGATATACGAAGGTGCCCTTTAACTGCATCTTTACATCCGTGGATATTATTATCTTTTATTCTTTGCTTCTTTGCTATGAAAATATAGTGAAAATACAAAAAAAAATGTCCTTCCTTTCATGAATCTCACACTGTAGCAGAAAAAACCAAATAGTCAAATAGAAATTGTTGTAATATGTGCCTGACCAGGCAATGGCGCAGTGGATAGAGCATTGGCCTGGGATGCAGAGGACCCAGGTTCAAGACCCCGAGGTCGCCAGCTTGAGTGCGGGCTCATCTGGTTTGAGCAAAAAGCCCACCAGCTTGAACCCAAGGTTGCTGGCTCCAGCAAGGGGTTACTCGGTCTGCTGAAGGCCCATGGTCAAGGCACATATGAGAAAGCAATCAATGAACAACTAAGGTGTTGCAACACGCAATGAAAAACTAATGATTGATGCTTCTCATCTTTCTCTATCCCTGTCTATCCCTCTCTCTCTCTGAAAAAAAAAAGAAAAAGAAATTGTTGTAATATGTGATGAGTGTTCCAAGACAGGGGGATGGTGTTTGATCTTCTCCTGGTGGTCCAGGAGAGTGTTTTGGAAGGTTGACAATTAAGCTTCCACTTGAAGGGTGTGCCTGCGTTAGCTAGGTGAAGGGGTGGGGAAGAGTGTTCCCAGCAGAGGGAACAGCAAGTGCAAAGGCCTTGAGACAGGAGAGGACCATAAAGAAATCCAGGCTCTGGGGCTGCAATGGGTCCAGTGCCTCTGAAGTTACCGTATTTCTCCATGTATTAAAAGCACCTTTTTCTGGAAAATTTGTGGTCTAAAAACTGAGTGAGTCTAACAGTGGTTGTAGATTTTTTTTACTTGTGTTTCCCGCTTTTTTGCACTTTTTTTGTACTCATTGTTGAAGACAATGATTTGTCATCAAAGATGAGGACATGCTAATGGATGGGAGTTTTGAGAGTGATGAGGAGTTGTACGAATTTTATGATGAATACAACTTGAGTTCAATAACTTTATGTAATACATTTTTTTTCAAATTTTGTGCCCCCAAATTAAAGTGCATCTTATATACATAGGAGTGTCTTATACATGGGGAAATACAGTGATGACTTTAATGTCTGACCTTGTGTTTTCCTACTAAATCAGTCAAAAAGAATTAGTAGTTATTTGAGCAGCAATGCCAGCATGCTGTTGCTTCACTAAACTTTTATTTTGAATTTTAGATTCACACCAAAGTTGTAACATTAGTGGAGAGTCCTTGCCTCCCCTCAGCGATGACGTTCCTCACAACCAGAGTACACATCATGGCTGGAAGTCGCCATGGCTGCAATACTGTTAGCTAAATACAAACTGTACATGGATTTCACCAGTCTTTACATATATTGTTTCCATTGCTGTACAGTTCTATGGGATGTTAATACATGTATTGTTTTGTAGAAACAACACATTCAGGATGCAGAACGGTTTGAAAGAAACCTATCACCCCAAAGAGACTCCCTCAGGTACCTTTTACAGTCACTTCTTGCTCCCAACCCACCTTGTTATTTTTTAAGGCAGAATTTACCAGATTTATGATGACATAACTTCTGATTTTTAGAAGAAAAATAGATATTGGAGTAGAAAATGTCTGAGTAACATCTTCAGATCCAACATCAAAATAAATTTACCATTATTTTGCAGCCATTCAGTGAGAACTTCCTGGTGTCGGACTCTGTGATGTGCTGTTCTCACAGGTCATCATTTAATCTTCCCGCTAGCCTGGGCAGATGAGTCTGTCATTCTTCCTGCTTTGCACTGAAGTTCAGAGAGGGTGGTCACTGACTCAGGGGAACACAGCAATGGAGGGAGTGGCCACGCTGATCTCTCATTCAGTCTGTCTTACTCTGGAGCCCTTGTCTTCTGCTGCAGGATGGGCAGAGCTATGCCAGCTGGGTGTAGCCCATGCCTGTATCCACCTGCTGGGTGGCCTGCAGCAAGTCACTGACACTCTCTGGGCGTGAGAGTCCTCTGGAGGTCAGGTCCTTTCCAACTTTGAAACCTGTTACTCTCCAGACTGTAGGGTAATTGCAAAGACTTACAATCCGCTACTCAACAATTCAAACTAAAACAAAACTATTCAACACGCACATTGCAGTATTGATGGCTTCACATATTATTTTGAAGAGTCAGATGCCAGGGGTCAGTGTGGAGAGTGTCAGACCAGCACTCCACTTTCATTGTATGGACAGAAAGGCCTGTTAATAAGCCATTTGGGACAACCACAACTAAAAAGCATTTTGTTGCCTCAATAACATTAGAAGCGTAGATACCATCTGTGCCTCTTCATGACTTCCTGTCTGGAATGGAAGATGTAATGCAGGCAGATCAAGCCAGCCAGAGCTTAGCAGCCTTCTAATTATTATCTCTGTTTCCTCATTAAGGCTTTTATTAGAGCCACATATTAAGCAGTTACATGCCCAGCGCCATGGGAAACTAAGCGCCTTATGTCTGTTGTCTCCCTCCAAAGTCCTGCCAACAGCTCTACAGACATATCGTTACCCTCAGTTTACAGAAGGGGCTCCTGAGGCTTACATAGGGAACCAGGTGACCAGAGGAGTCTTGAGCTCAATCTGTCTGCTTTTAACAACCAGGCAATAGTGCAGGAGTCGGGAACCTATACCTCACGAGACAGATGTGGTTCTTTTGATGGCTGAATCTGGCTCACAGACAAATCTTTAATAAAAAAAAATAACATTAAAAAATAAAACATTCTGATGTATTACAATCCATTCATTTCCTACTGCTCATGTTCATGGTTGCGGGTGGCTGGAGCCAATCCTCCGTGACAACACCAAATTTTTATTGGATAATGCATAATTTACACGAGTCATTGTGAGGTTAGGAAGTAAAATTCCCTCCTTTTAATCAAGTAGTCAGCTAGCTAATTGCAGAAACCCTTTTGATGAAGAAGATAGCTAAAAGAAAAAAAAAGAAGAGTATTGTACTTTTCAGCAAGAATGGACAGAAAAATTGGCCTTTGTGGAGAGAGCAGGTTCTGCAGTGTGTCTAATATGCAATGATAAAGTTGTATCGATGAAACAGTCAAATATAAAGCAGCACTTAGACACACACCATACTACATTTACATCAAAATATCCAGTGGGGGACAGCAGGAAGAAAGCATGTCAAGAGCTACTGTGCAGAGTGCAAGCTAGTCAGCAGCAACTCCGTGTTTGGACCCAACAAGGTGACTGGAATTCGGCCAGCTTTGCTGGTGCTTTAGCAGTTGTGAGAAGTGGAAAGCCATTCACAGATGGGGAGTATGCCAAAACATTTATGCTTGATGTTGCCAATGACTTTTCGGATGAAGACAAGATAATCAAATGAATAAAAGACATACCTCTGTTGGCAAGCACTATTCACGATCGTACCATCATGATAACAAATCAAATTGAGGCAACACAAGTGAAAGACATAAATGCAGCACCATTCTTTTCTCTCACTTTGGATGAGTCAACAGACATAAGCCATTTATCCCAGTTCAGCGTGATTGCAAGGTATGCTGTCAGTGACACACTACGTGAGGAAGGTCTTGCTGTTTTGCCTATGAAAGAGACAACAAGAGGGGAGGATTTATTCAAGTCTTTCACTGAGTTTGCTAAAGAAAAATATCTTCCAATGGGTAAACTTATTTTGGTGTGTACTGATGGTGCTCCGTGCATGGTGGGGAAAAACAGAGGATCCGTAGCACTTCTTCGTGAACATAAAAAGAGACCCACCCTAAATTTTCAGTGCATCCTACATCAGGAGGCACTTTGTGCTCAGATGTGTAGCAAGCAGCTTGGTGAGGTGATGTCACTAGTCATTTGGGTAGTCAACTTTATTGTTGCTCGAGCTTTAAATGATCGCCAGTTTAAAACACTGCTGGATGAAGTTGGGAATAATTATCCTGGTCTGCTTCTGCACAGCAATGTGTGTTGGTTGTCAAGAAGGAAGGTGCTCAGCCGTTTCGCGAATTGTCTGAGCGAAACCTGGACTTTTCTTGAAATGAAAATGTCGAGCATCATGTGTTAGCTAACACTGAGTGGCTCCTGAAGTTCTACTATCTTATGAACATGACTGAATATCTGAACCAGCTCAATGTGAAAATGCAAGGCATTGTAAATACAGTCTTATTCCTTCAACAAGCAGTGTTTGCATTTGAAAACAAGCTGGAACTCTTCATCACAGACATTGAAACAGGTTGTTTACTACACTTTGAAAAACTAGGAAAGTTTAAAGATGCATGCACAGCAAATGACTCTGCTCAACATCTTGATCTCCAGCAGCTAGTGCAAGGTCAGGAACCTTTTTGGTTGAGAGAGCCATGAACACTACATATTTTAAAATGTAATTATGTGAAAGCCATACAATATGTTTAACACTAAATACAAGTAAATGTGTGCATTTTATGTAAGACCAACACTTTTAAAGTACAATAAGTCTCTGAATTCTTTTTAATAATATTGTTATGCTGTTGCTAACCAATGATGAATAAAGTACTTCTTACCATTAATGCGACTTCTGGTGCTGCGTGGTTTTGCTGATGGCTTTGTAGTCTGGTTGATACGTGGTGAGGTTAAGCTTCATGCAGGTGTTGAGACTTCCATCCATTAAACATGCTCATAGGTTGGTCTTATCGTTCTTTACATGTGAAAAAGACTGCTCACATGCGTACTTAGAGCCAAACATTGTCAGTACAGCAGTACTCACATGCTGCAATGTGTGGTATGTGACGGAAAACATGTTCCAAGTTTTGATAATCAGCTGGTCCGCGGGTTGAAGTTTTTTCATTTCTCCCCACTTGTGTTTGCTTGCCAACTCTTTTTGCTGTCGTGAAAGTCTTTTCAAATCTTCATTCAGTGACTTGAATTTATTCACTCACATGTCTGAGGCCTTCAGGTCAGCAGTTTGTAGCTCAAAATCTCTGACAGAGACACTGGGGATGTAACTCAGGTCAGCGCTGTCCACTGCACACTTGTGTGGAAGGGTGATGAACTTAAAAAGATAAGTGCACTCCAGAGCGCCCTTTGAATGACTGCAGGAGATTAGATGTGAAGCCCGTTAGCTCAGGGATCGGGAACCTATGGCTTGCGAGCCAGATACAGCTTTTTTGATGGTTGCATCTGGCTTGCAGACAAATCTTTAATAAAAACAATAATAACGTTAAAAATATAAAACACTCTTATGTATTACAATCCATTCATTTCCTATTGCTCATGTTCATGGTTGCGGGTGGCTGGAGCCAATCACAGTTGTCCTCTGGGACAACACCAAGTTTTTATTGGATAATGCGTAATGTACATGGGTCATTGTATGCTTTCACGGAATTACATTTAAAATATGTGGCATTCATGGCTCTCTCAGCCAAAAAGGTTCCCGACCCCTGGACTATGTGATTCCATTATGTTTCAAAATATAATACTTCCTAAGAATCTACCATGAAGCAAAAATAGTTCTTCTTGTCTATATCTTTAGGGCCTAGCACAGTGCCTGGCCTATTGGAGGGGCTCAGAGTATATATGTTCATAAATGAGTGATGGCATGAACAAGTGAGTGGCTCTTATCGACCACCTGGCATGGGCATCTCCAACCCCTCCATTAACAAGTCCCTCCCAATATTATGGAATGCCCATGCAAACCTATCCTTTTAAGAAGTTAGCAGCAACACCTGGGACTTTCACAGATAGACTTGAAGACACCTGAAAGCCTGATGGCAGAGGAGTCATATGTCATATGGGGGGTGACAATGCCAAATCCAGAGCCTGCCCATCATGCGTTCTGGCCAGCAGCCCTGAGCAGGCAGGACCTGAAGGTCAAGGAAAGGGCCATTTCTCATCCAGTAAGGTGGAGTGATCACTCACAGCAGAAATGGTGAACACATGGCATGCATGTCTCTCTCCCTTCCCTTCCCCATAACAGACATGGCTAATCAACCCCTGTACTCTTTCCCAAGAGGCCCAATCACAGCTTTGGACTCTTTTAAAACAAGGTCCTCTGGGAAGCCACCAGCACCAATGGAATTAAAATGTATTTGCCATCTCTGACTAGGCTCCAGTTTGGTGGTCTGGAGGTGCAGATAGAACTCTGGAAGTGACTCTAGTGGGAAGTACTTAGGTACAAACACTCAGGCCTTGAGCTTCCCCCAACACATACAATCTGCCACCAAGATGAGCTAGTGAAGACACCTCTCCCATTGAGTGGTTGCTTCAATGTGAGTTTCAATGGGAGGCCTATGCAAACAGAGAAAATACTGGTTCTATTAAAATTTGCTTTTGCATTTAGAACCAGGCTTGGTCAAAGAAGGCACTTGCTCATTTAACTCTTGTTTCTTGGGCATTCACCAGACATTAGGCTCTCCTGGATGCTGGAGGCATAGGAGGAACCACACAGATGCCGTCGACTGCCCTTGTGGAGTTCAGTCCAAAAATGGAGACAGATAACAATCAAGTAAATAGTAAGCAAGTAAATAAATGAATAATTACAAATAGTAGTAAGAATTGGGAAAAAAATAAACAAGGTGATATGAAAAAGAAATGGGTGAGGGTGGAAATTTACCCTTAGCTAAGGGAAGGCCTGAATGATTACAAGGAACCAGCCATGAGACATGAGGGATGTGGATAGGTTGCAGAATACAGCAAGAGCAAAAGTCCTGGGGTAGAAAAGGGTCTGGCAGATTGAGGAGCAGAAGGGGCAGTGAAAAGGTGGCTGGGAGGCAGGAGCTCTCAGAGCCCAGGCGGTGCATGGACCGTCCGGGAAACCACCCCAGCCATGCCCATGCTCTGCACTCACACGTTCTGCATCAGCTGCTCCAGGTCCTGGACCAGGGGCTCAGCTCCTCCGCAGGCGGGAAGCTCTTGCCCAGCTTCGTGAAGACAGCTGCCATCTTGTGGCTGTGCAGAAAGCCAGCTTCCCGCTGTGACAGACCGTGCAAGATCAAGGCCAAACACAGTTTTTGCCGGGACATGATGGTCAGCAGGCCCTGCCCTGTTCATGCCCCCAGCACCGGCTCAGCTAGAGTTTCAGTCACACAGGCATCTAGAGAGCCAGGGACCCCAGAATCACAGATTTGTGATTGTGATAACATCACAGGGCAAAGCACATACACCCCTCCACCTTCCACCCCCTCAAAATGGAGAAAGAGAACCCAGTGGTTACCCCACACTCACAGCCCAAAGTCAGACCATCTCTCTTCACATCCTCTGCCAGCCCCTACCCACCTGTGTGACCTGGGCAATGACTTCCTCTTCCTGATCCTGTTTCCTCATCTGTAAAACAGGGACAGTGTGAACATTAACCTCATAAGGTAGCTGTGAGGACGAGGTGGGAAAATGCATGGGAAGCATTTAGCACAGAGCTGCGTACATGCTGAGTGCTTTTCCACGTTCCCTTCTCCTCCCGGGAAGGGGGAGGGAGGCTGGACCACAGACTGCTGAGCTTTATCTGTGTTAAAGAATCACGTCATTGTCATCGCTCCTGTGATTCCAGGAACAGCTGACATTCTGAATCTCATTGAGCCCCACTCCAACTAGGGAAAACCATCCCCATTTTTTAAATGTGGAAACTGAGGCTTGAGAGGTGGGACTGAATTGCTGGAGACCCCAGCACATAAATGATGGAGCCAGGATTTAACAAGGTCTGAGTCCAAAGTGTGTGCACAACACTTGTGACTACACAAAGGACCTTTGAAAGGCAGATTCACTTGTCATCTTCCCATTGTATGTTTTTTTGGACACTCTGCTCAGTTCTGGGTGTAGTCTGGTTCTGCTACTAACTCGGTGTGTGAATTCAGAAAACTACTCTTCTTCTCTGGGCTTCAATGTTCCTTTATGGAACAAAGCCTTGTGCCGGCCATTCTGATGGCTCCTATCTTATTTATGGTCTTTTCAAGAGCTCACTATTAAGTCTGCTCTTTCCTTCTGTCTTACACAGCGGACTGGGAGCTCTCTGGAATGCAGCTGGGGCAGAGTCGATGTTTATTGAAAAAAGTAGGTACATAATGAGTTACTCATGGTGCACCTGAGGGGTGTCGGACCACTGTTAAGCTTTACCTTACATAATCCTGTGACAAACCCCGAAAGTGAGTGTTCTACTCATTGTCTTGTGAGAGTCTAAAATAAATGATGTCTGTTACTCCATCTTGTTCAAGCCTGCTTTGATCCCACAGCCTTTAGTGTAACAGCTTCCCACATATAGACGTGATAATCATTAGACAGATGCTGCTCGTGGCTTGAGTTTTACCTAAAACAGGCCCTTACCAGTAAGCACCTCTCCTGAGCAGTTAAGGGAAGTAATTAATATTTGTCAAAGACTTGCAGGGGCCTCATAACCACACTCACATCAACAAGGTCAACAGACTAATCACAGTCTTCCTCTGGCCCCTGCTGGTGCCCAGATGTCCGTGGTCCGCCACCACCTCCTGTCACTCCCATTTCCCCTTCCCTTGACATAGTAGAAGCTGAGCTCTGTACTCTCTTAAGATGGACTTGAGGAACCACTAGTTTCCCATCTTCTTGGTTGGCACATTCTTGATCAATAAACCTTTCTTAACTTTAGAACAGAGCATGGCTGGGGGGGGGGGGGGGAGGCTCAGTTAACTTTGCAGAGTAAATAAAAGAGCTGCACCAGATCGCATAGTGAGGATAAACACTTCAGTCTGTGACCTTTTTTTAGTGCAGAAAAGGGTCAGAGGGTGGAGAACCAGGAATGTCCTGCAACCCTTTCTTGTCCTATCAAGGCATCCATCAAGGACTCCCATGTTGGGCCATCCCAAACCCCCTCTGTCTCTGCCATGTTGTCTCTCTGGAATGGGGACAGTTCAGATTCATCTTTTCCAGGATGCTTGCTTTTTCACTTGATCCGCTGTTTCCTCACCTATGCGGGTCTTGTACACTCTGCAGACACAGTGAATATTTCCTGTGGGCCCTTCCCCAGAAATGCATATTTATGCCTTTAGTATACTTACAATTTTAGGGGCTTCCTGGGTCCCAAAGTAGGAAAACCAGCTGTAGAAGACACTTAAGGACCAAAAAATCTTCAACCAGAGTCAGCCCTAAAAACATGAAATATATTTGTTTAACTACATTTTTATCAACATTTTTCTATGTTCCATGCATTCTGACTGGCACTAGGAATCACGCAGGGAATTCTGGGCATCAGGAGAATTGAGGAGAAAACCCTTGGCCACAGAGTCCCCCTCCACACACACACACCTCTCAGTGGTGAGACTGAACTCAGCGACTGGGACTGGGGTGGTTCATACATCCCAGTGAGCCAACATTCTCTCCCTGCTGGCTCCTGTATTGGAGTCTTGTAATGCTGTAACCAGGGGAAAACAGCAAAAGTCCTGAACCACCTTTGACATGTAGCCACATCCTTTAAGACTATTTCTAATGTTCATCATGAGGATGGGCAAAACACAGGAGCTATTAGCACAGGTCTATAAGTTCCACGCTGCCCTCATCCCTACCCTCTCAACATAACACCAGAAAGTATTTTCTCTCCTTCTTGTTAATGGCAAAACAAACAAACAAACAAACAAACAAACAAAAGGATTCACCGAGCTCATATATACTAAGCACGTTCAGGGAAGTTGTGACTATGAGGAGAAGGACATTGGGTTTGTGGAACTGTGGATGGATATAAAGTGTGGTGACTGTGTGGGATAAGCTGACGGCTGGCTTCCTGGGCCAACCCGGGTTCTGTGGGAGGAGGACACCAGGTGATGGTACACAGTGACACACCCAGTGTCTCCAAAGCAGGGCACATTCTGTGCAGGGAGCTGTACATTGTTTTGGTTTTTTTGCCATTATTATTCAACCTTTTCTAAGGAATGTGTTCTTCTATTCACAGGAAGTTTCGAAACTACATACCTCTGTGGTCCTCCATGCCGACTGTTGGAAACCCAGAGGAGGCTGCCAGGACACGAAGGCATCTGAGGAACATTTGGAGTCCCCCCCCCGCCCCCGCCCAGTGCAGTGGGAATTCTCAAGGAGCCTGTGTCCTCTTGCTCCCCATGGGGGGTTCCCACCCCATGCTCAGACACCACGTATCTCTGCAGAGCTCCGAACAGCCAGCCATGACACCTCCATAGGCCGAATAAGGCGAAGGCCATGGCCTGGCTCTCCCAGTGGGCCACTGAGCTGAGGCCCTCATCCCATTAGCTTTCTTCTCAGTAACTGTCCCTGCTTCCGGGGGCTGGGCCATGGCAGAGTGAGGGGGCCTCACTCTTCTCTGCATGGTGAGGGAGAGACTGACCATAGGCCCATGCATTGGGCAAGATTCTCTAAGCTTCCCCTTCCTTTTCCATCAAGTGGGAGGTAAAGACTGTGTATCATTTATCAATGGCTGTGTAAACAACCACCCAAAGTACTAGCGTTTTAGAACAACGAACATTATTTAGCTCACCGCTCTGTGGGCTTTCTTGGCTGTGTGTTTGTTCTGTGTCTGCAGTCGGCTGGGAGGTTGTCTCACAGCTGGATGATCGAAGTGTCCCCACTCGCGGCTGCTGGTTGGGGTGCTGAGGGGCTACTGGGTCAAGAGACTCTCACCATCCAGCAGGACAACAGCAGCCTCGGAACAAAGTGTGAAAGGTCAGAAAGGGGGGACCTGTTACCTCGACTTGTGAGGGCACCCAGCTCAACAAAGGCTGCTTGTTTCTTTTTTTTTCTTATTATTATTTTTATTAAGTGAGAGGCAGGGAGGCAGACAGACAGGCTCCCGCATGTGCCCCAACCAGGACCCACCAAGAAAGCACCCTATTGGGTGATGCTCTGCCCATCTGGGGCTGCTGCCATGTTGCTTGGCAGCTGAGCTATTTCAGTGCCTGAGGCAAAGTTATGGAACCATCCTCAGTGCCTGGACCACCTTGCTCAAACCATGTGAGCCACGGCTGGAGGGGAAGAGAGAGAGAGAGAGAGAAGAGGAGGGGTGGAGAAACAAATGCTTGCTTCTCCTGTGGGCCCTGATCGAGAATCCAACCCAGGATTTCCACACGCCTGGTTCTACCGCTGAGTCAACCCACCAGGGCCAAGGCTGTTTGTTTCTAAGGCAAAGAGTCACCTGTAGTGAGGCAAAAAGAACCATCTTAAACCAGTTCAAGCCCAGATGGCAAAGGAGCAAACCCCCACAGGCTTTCAACCTTCTTGATAACTCAATTCAATGCTGCACAAAAATCCCTCCATGGTCACTGATAGCCATGACAATGACCAGAAGGGACCAGAAAAGAGGTGGAGGCCTTGATTCCAGGGGAAACCATCACTTTTTTCCAGAAAGTTCTTGAAAATCCCTCCTTCTCATCTGCCTGGACCGCCTTTTATTTCTAGACTCCTATCATGTATACAATCTGCCAGCCCCACGCCAAGCTAGGTGTAGATTTGAGAGCTCCAACTTCATCTTCTCCATTCTCTGGGCACTGAACGAAGTCTGTGCGGGAACGCTCTCTTGGGTTTCACAATTGACTTCATGACACCTCGCAGACAAAGACCCTGCGTTGGGACTCCTACGAAGGGCTTAGTGCTTCCTTAAGGTCTGGGTTGATGCCCGGACAGTTTTCTGGCCAACCAACCCCTGGGCAGATGACGAGCAGTCCCTAACAGCAGGCCTCCTCTTTGCTGTGCTGCAGCAGTGGCAGGGGTGCAGGGGGGTGTGGAGGCCGAGATGGACCCCCCACCGGAGGCAACTCTGCTGGCAGTGGTGCTGCCCCCTTGGCTGGAGGGAAGGGGCCTCTTCTTGGTTGCCCCTCTGTGGATGGGACTTAAGCTGGAGGCCATAGTGCTTCCAAAAGCCTGGTTAGTCTTAGTGTTGGCATCTGTGGTCACTTTGGCGGTGCCCTGGTGAGGGTGTTTGCAGGTGTCCTGGCCCAAGCTTCCCGTAGGGCAGTGAGCAGTGCAGGGAGCCCCACTCTTTCCCACAGTCACACTGAGCCCTGCAAAAGCCCTGCTTAGGTCTGGGCTAGCAGCTCCCTCTTAGTGCCCACAGGTGCCCCCAAATACCCTAACCGCATGTGGGTGGAGCTTGTACTGCCCAACTTTGGGTGGTGCTGTCCAACTTTGGTCCCAGCATTGGTACCGCCACTCTGCATGTGGGTTGTCGCTGCAGAGGCAGAGGCAGCGGCTGTGCCAGAGGGCCCTGCTGCTCTGTAGACAAAAACAAGTGGCTGTACGAGTGCATGGGTGCCCAGCGTTGACACTGTGGGTAAGGAGTGCCCATGAGTCCCCTGGATCATGCTGCCCAAGGCTGGCCGGCCTGGAGCAGAGGTTGGGGCCTGGCCTGGGGCTGGAGCTGCCTGTCTTCCACCCTGCACTGAGCTGGCAAGTCTGCCGGCTCTGAGCTGCTGCTGCCCATGGGTGGCCCCCAGGATGGTCTGTGCGGTGGCTCCAGGCTTCACTGGTGGTTTCAATGTCAAAGTGGCTCTCTGGAGACTCTGAGCAGGGAGGCCGGTGGTCCCTGCCACCAAGGCAGCGCTGCCACTGGAGGGCGCCTGAAGAGCCTGGGCCGACTGGAATAAGTTTGCCTTAGGGCCAGAGAGGGCTGCGGAGATGAGAGACCAGGGCGGTGGGCTGGTGTCCATGGGGGAGACCCCAGTGTTTGAGGCAGGCTTGGGGGCCAAGTCTGCAGATGTGCCAGTAGACGACCGGCACTGACTGCAGGGAGGCTTGGCAGGTCGGTCGGCAGATGGACACTAGAAACAGCCACAGGTGTGGGAGTTTGGGTGGAGACTGGGCTGTCTACTTCCATGGAGACGGGGGCCTCCATTCTGAAGGTGCTGGGAGCAGCCGGGTCGACAGAACCAGCACCTCTGGCAGCTGAGATGGACACCTTGGATTGCGATTGGAAAGCCCCCCCCCCCCGTTCAGTGGGGGCGCCCAGGTAGGATTCAGCATGGGGGCGTGGGGACTGAGAGGATGTTGCAGTTGCAGGAGCGGACCCCGGAGCAGTTGGGCTTTTGTTCTCTGTGCCCGTGCCCGGTGCGCAGGAAGGAGCATGGGCGGGTGGCTGTGGGGGACCCGCAGACTGGTCAGCCCTGCCGGCCTCTGCAGCACCGCCGCCTGAGACGGCCTCTGATCTCACGTCCCAAGGCAGCGGTGATGCACTGGAACCTGGCCTGCCTGTCGGCGTTGAGGTCCTTGTCTGTGACCCGGAAACCCAGTTCCGGAGGTGGCGGCAGACTCAGGGGCTCCCCTCGCCTGCGTGGCAGCAGAGGAACCTTGCGTTTCTGGGGCCTGGAGCTGTCAGTTGCGGGTGAGGGTGAGCAGTCCCTCAGGGATCATTTCTGCCCACAGGTGGCCTCTTAGTCCTTTCCAGGCTGGCTTGTCCTCTGAGAAGTTACACAGCTGAGGAAGGAGCCTGAGCACCCCCCCCCCCCCCCCCCCCCCCCCCCCCCCCCCCGGCTCACAGTCTCCGGGGAGCTCTGGGGCAGGCTGGCATGGCCAATGGCCGGATCCCTCCTCCCCGCCCTGGCGGGAGACCTCGGGGGAGCTGTAGGAGCTGGTGATAGGGCTTCCCTGCTGGCAGGAGGTCAGCACGGAGACCTGGGACTTTCTGTGGCATGAGTCTGCTGGGCTACACAAGTTGAGGATTGTGTGCAGTGGCCTAGACCTGGGCACAAAGGACGAAAGGCCTCCCCGGACCCCCAAGGGCCTTAGTACCCACTGTCCTTCCCCAGATCCCTCAGGGCCCCTTCGCTGGTCCGCCTGCCTCTCAGGGACTGTGGGGTCTTGTTCCTGCTCTCTCCACAGGCCCTCAAGACCACCTGCTCTGTGCAGGGATCTTGCTAATTTCGGGTGTTGTGGGCAAAATTGGAGCGACTACCCGCTCCTGTGCCACACAGACAGTGTCACTGGTCCTTATAGAAACTGAGCTGCAGGACCGGGACTTGACAGGAGCCATCACCTCCTTTTTCTGATGGTCACCATGCCAGTTCTCTTGTACCGCCTCTCCTTGGGTCTTTCAAAGAGCAGTTAGTGGTTATTAACTGAAAATTAATCCTGAGTTATTCTTCAATCCCGAGTTTGTACAGTAGAATGAAACACAACTAGAATGGGTCATCAGAGCAGGGGCACCAGGAGAAAACAATTCTTCAAAGTAGAACAAGACCTGATTAGGTCTCAAAAATAGATAGGTTTTGAAAATACAAAGCTGTTTAATATACATTATCACAAAATATAATAGGTACTCACGTTTTGTATTGTGGGTTATAATATTTTAATCAGCAATATATAGATCCCTCCAGGACAGCAACACTCAGACCCCTTTCCAAACAGCTCAAAAGTTGTGCTGTTTTGTTTTTATTTGTCCTCCTATGGTTTGTGTTTAGTTCAAGGCAGGATCAAGCAGAATTCACTGTGTTGGTGTAATTAGAGGGAAGGGCCAGTGAGCATTTCATGCAATGCTACCTTTCCTGGCAAGTTGGAAACTGCTTTTGCTTTCACCTCCATGTGGCAATGTTAGAGTATGATAAAAATTACTACTAATGCTCAGTAGTTCCTGGTCAGTAACCCTTCAGTTATAAAAGGGGAAGTAAAAATGATATAAGGGGAAATAAGACAATATAAAGAAGTCATTAAAATCCTGGGTCTGAAGGCCTGACCTGTGGTGGCGTAGTGGATAAAGTGTCGACCTGGAAATGCTGAGGTCGCCGGTTCAAAACCCTGGGCTTGCCTGGTCAAGGCACATATGGGAGTTGATGCTTCCTGCTCCTCCCTCCCCCCTTCTCTCTCTCTCTCTCTCTCTCTCTCTCTCACTCTCTCCCCTCTCTAAAAATTAATAAAAGTAAAAAAAAAAAATTAAAAAAAAATCCTGGGTCTGAATTCAGATTGTCTAGGTTCGACACCCTGTTTCTGCCACTTACTGGCTATGCAATCACGAACAAGCTACTGAACTGTTCTAGCCTCAGTTTCTTCAACTTCAGAATGAGGGTATCATTTCCTATCTAAAAGTGTTGTTGCGAGATTACAGTCACAAATATATGTAAAGCACTGGCACATGTTATAGGTTGCAGTCCATATTTTACGTTGAAGTCTTATCACAGGATGTTTCTACAAGCCAAGGAACGCCAAAGATTGCTGGCAAACCACTAGAAGCTAGCCAAGAAGCCAGAAACAGTCTCCCCTACAGACCTACGAAGGAACCAACCCTGCTGACACCTTGGTCTCAGATGTCTAGCCTCTAGAACTGTGACAAAATAAATTCCTGTTGTTGCAGCCACGCAGGTACTTTGAACAGCAGTCTTGGGAAATACACAGCACATGATAAGTACTCATTAATATGAGCTGTTATTAGCTCTGTACACTTTTAATCTAATTGTACTGAGGCAATAAGATGTTTCTACTATAAATTAATGTGAGAAATGTGCATTTTCCAGGTATTATAGATATGCCCCTCATTGTGACATTCTGCAGAGCAACAGAAGGCAAAACACCAACAGAGAGAGGGAGATTTCAATGAAATGCAAGAGAATGCTTATTAACAATGATAATTATAAGGCTTTCCTTAAAGAGGGACACACAGAGTTCATATGTGCCCCTAGAGGAATAACATTTGGAGCCCCAAGCTGTGGTTTTGGGTCACTTTACCACTCGCTTGTATAGGTGTCAGTTCTGATTACCAGAGGGGCGGCCTCCTGCTGGTTAGAAGGTTGGATTTAATAGCCAGTAACATCCCTCTTCATCTCAGTGCATAAATTTCAGGCATTTTCCTTTAACCCTAAAGAAGCCATAAAAGGGAAGGAGGCAAAGACGCTTGGTGGTGACTAGTTTCTGTTTTCTTTGCTAGGATCTAGAATCGCTAACAGCTATGTTATTAAAGACTGAGATCAGGGAGGGAGGATCAAGCCTGAGAAACGGCCCCCACTCCCACCCTGTGCCACATAGCTCTTCACCATTTCAACCCTGCCCTACCCCACAAAGCAATGACTAGGCGTCTAAACAAATTGTGCTGGCGTAGGCAGCACTGCAACTTGTCACACTGGACAGATCACTCTCTCCCAGACTCAGTGAAGGAGCTAGACCCCACGGGGTGGGTGGAGGGCTGTCGGCAGGGTAGGGGGTTTGGAGCTGCCTCTTTTGTGTACGTGACAGAGAACATAGGAGGACATAACACCTGTGGGGGTGCCCCAGAGTGCCCACACCCAGGTCCTTGCCACATCTGCCTCCAGGGAAGACAGCACCATCAGGTAGGGTAGGAATTTTAACTAAAAAGAATAATAGCTGCGAAGATTGCTTGGTGGCTGATGGGAACAACCAACCAAAAAAGACATCGTGAGACAACTGGGACAGTTTGAACGTGGACTGAGCATTAGATAAAATGAAAGATTTATCTTTGTCTTCATGAAAATTGAAAATGGTACACTGGTTTTGTCAAAGAGAAAAGGTCTTAAAGTACTGTAAAATAACCTGATTTCTGGGGTTTGTTTAAAATTATGATAATAAGAAGGAAACATACAGGTGATGAATGAAAATCAGACTGGCAAACCATCAGTAGCTTTTTATCATCAATTAGTGAATGAGAGACACATGGAAGTTCATTGAGTTATTCCATTTTTATGTATGTTTGAAAGTTCCATTCAAAATTTTAAAAAGTAAAGCCCTGGCCAGAGAGCTCTGTTGGTTGGAGCCTCGTCTGGAAGCACGGAGTTTGGATTTCTGGTCAGGGCTCATGTGCAGATAGCTTCATGCTCTTCTCTCCCTATCTCTCTCTCCATGCCTCTCACTGAGATAATAATAATAATAATAATAATAATTAAATAAAAGTAAATAAAGATTAAATAGAAAAATGTGAAGGGGTAAAAAATATCACAGATCTCCTGTCCTGATAAAAAAGGAAAATCTCTTTGAGGACAAGGGAGAGAAGCTTCAAGCCTCACTGAGTTTCTTGGACAGGAAATAGAAACAATAACGTGGTGTGGAAAGAACACTAGAACTAGTGTCAAAGACATTGAGCTAAAATTACTCAGTACCAGGGGCTTACTAATTCACTGAGCACCCACTCTGTGACAAGTACCTTCACGAACATAACATGGAGTCCTCATAATAATACTGTCCTGCAAGCTAAATATTATTTTTAATACTCCCTGTGCAGATTACTCCTTTGCCATCTCCTCGCCACCCTGCCCAGACCCATTTTCTATCTGACCCACCCTGCTCTGGGCGCTAGCAAGCTGACCACTGCTGCCGGCATCACCCAACTCCTGTGCCAGCTGGTGTCTTATGTGATTTGGATAATGGGAAGCTCCAGAGGGTCATCTGGTGCAGGAGAGAGGAAAGGTGATTTTACTTCTTCCCCACACCCTGCCTTGTGTCTTATCTACAGCAATAGCTGTGCCCTCTGCAGTAAAGCTCCATGAATAGGCCCTTCCTCCACTCTCTCTGTGAGCCAGGAACTCTATTCTTTCTCTTTGTCCCCTCGCCCCTAGGGTGGCAACAGCTTCCACCTGTGGCTAACCTCTGGTTGGCTTCCCATTCCCTGTATGCTCCCTTAACCCATTGTTTATCTGCAAATAGTGCTTTCATAAAAATCTCCCTTTGAACCCTCTGGAGTAAATTGTTTACTGTCAAGACCCTTAATGATAAAAATCCCAATGGCTATGGGTAGATATTCAAGCATTGTAAGAGGGGCCTCACATGACCAGATTCATACTTTAGAGAGCACAGCACGGCCACAGTGTGCAGAGGGGACTGAGGAGCACAGAACTGGGGAGACCCATGACCTCTTAGGGGGTTATGTCAGTAGTAAAAGCAAGAGAGTATGGAGGCAGAGTATTAACCACTGTTTGTTAGAAAATCTTTCCTCCTTGCATCTACTCAGGGGGACCCTGACTCCCACCAGGCCCCATAGTGCCAAGGGGCACAATCAGAAACTTTGTGTTAAGCATGAACTACCTGTGACACAAAACCAAATATGCAGACATATGTTTACTCGTTGTTCAATAAACTCTATTAATTTCTCTTTCAAGTGTACATTTTTGCTGAAGACAGAAGAATATGTTCTACCAGAAGACTAGCATTTGTCAGGCAGTTAAGATGTAAAAACACCTTCTGCCATGACCCGACCTCCTCTGCCCTCCAACCTGGCCTCCGGAGCTACAAGGGGAGTGTGCTGTGGACAGTGTGTGCTTCCCACTGTTGGATGGGCTGGCCTTGACCTGCTTGCTGCTCATGTGTCCGTGCTTCCAGCAGCAGGAGTATCCATGCCTGGACTCCTAAGGAGGGCAGACTGGAAAAGAACATTTAAAAGTAAATTCAAAGACCCATTTATCTCTTCAAGATATAAACATAATGAAGACAACACAACTACTCTTCTCATCTAGTTTCTTAAAATGTAGCACACAGAAGTAAATTATGTTCAGCACACTCCTTATCAACTGACTTCTTCACATCATGCTAAAATTACTCAAAGTCCTGATTGGTGGTGGCACAGTGGATAGAGCATCTTCCCAGCATGCCAGGGTCTCCAGTTCTAAACCCCAAGGTCACCAGCTTAGCACAAATTCATTGGCTTGAGCAAGGATTCCCAGCTTGAGTGTGGGATTATCAACGTGATTTGACGATTGCTGTTTTGAGTCCAAGGTCACTGGCTTAAGCCTAAGGTCGCTGGCTTGAGAAAGGGTGCTCATCTTGAGTCCCCTGGTCAAGGCATGTATGATAAGCAATCAATGAAAAACTGTCTCTCTCTCTCTCCCATTTATTCTCCCTCTAAAAAATTCTCAAAGGAGAACCCAGTTCGAAGGCTAAGCATGACATTTCGCAAGGAAGCCTGAATTCTGAGAAGCCAATACCCAGTTTCGAGAGAACAAGGGCAGCAAATGTACCTAAAGAATGTACCTCCAACTTACATATTTTCTGCATAGTTAAGTCATATCACACACATGAACTTTAGCTCACGTTTTAACTTTTTTTTTTTTCTGAAGTGAGAAGCGAGGAGGCAGAGAGACAGCCTCCCTCATGCGCCCGACAGGTATTCCCCCCCGGCATGCCCACTAGGGGGCTATGCTCTGCCCATCAGGGGTGTTGCTCCCTTGCAACCAGAGCTGTTCTAGTGCCTAAGGGGGAGACCGTGAAGCTGTCCTCAGCACAAGGGCTAACTTTGCTCCAATGGAGCCTTGGCTGCTTGAGGAGAGATAGAGAGAAAGGAGGGAGACGGGTGGAGAAGCAGCTGGGCGTTTCTCCTGTGTGCCCTGGCTGGGAATTGAACCTAGGACTTTCACATGCCGGGCCACCGCTCTACCACTGAGCCAACCGGCCAGGACTTTTTAACATTTTTTATCTCAAACTGTCAAGATAGCTAAAAGCCACAGCTATTAAAATCCCATCCCATCAGAACAGTCTGATTTTGTTCTTCAGTGCATGAAGTAAAGCAGCACCACAGCAATAACGTTGAACTGACATTAAACCAGCGTTATTGAAAAGAGATAATGTGCTGGTTCTTGAAAAGGCCTAATACCATTGGAAAACACAGTTCTGAATACTAACTTTAATCCTTTTGTTTTATTATTGAGAGCTAAAAATTTCAGCTCTAGGCACCAAAACACTAATCGTAGTACAGTACTCACTTAAAAAATATAGAATTACTAAAAAGTAATGGTTTACAGATGTCAATAAAAAAATGAAAATGGCTTACCTGTCAGGCAAAAAAGTTCTCACTCCTTAATAATTAACAGAAATCAGAATGCTGGGATGACCTATAAATATGACTCCAGGAGACAGAAGCAAAGCAGCTCTATTTCTAGAGAGAACAGTAAAGGTTTCCAAACACAATTATTAATTAATTCATTTTTTTAAAAGTCTTCCCTTTTGTGATATCACAGGTGTACCGAGAGGCTATTCTTTAAGTGAAAAAAGACAAATACCATTTCACTTATTTGTGGAATCTAATTGACAAACAAACCAGAAACAACCACATGTAATACTATACAGTCAGTAAAAAGAATGAGACAGAACAAGGTGGAATACATACTCCCATTTGTGAAGATTAAAAAAATGACCGATATGCATGAAAACACATAAAACAGTCCAGAAAGAGCAAGGAAGCATTGCAGTTGACTCTGCTGAGGGATTACTAAGGAATTTAAATGGGAGGAGAATACCTTTCATGATACAAACTTTTGTGTACATAATTTTCTTAAAGTAAAATAGTAGTTAACAACATAAACAACAGGCTAGGCTAAAGAAAGCATATATCTATGTGGTTGACAATAATGGATCAAATTTCAAAAGTCGTTAGATGTACAGCTGACCCTTGTGCAATGTAAGTGTTAGAGCACTGACCAATCCAGTAGTAAAAAATTCAAATATAACTTTTGACTCCCCAAAAACTTAACTATGAATGGATTACTGTTGACCAGAAACCTTATATATAACGTAAACAGACAATTAAATCACTTCATACATTATATGTATTATATACTTTATTCTTGCAATAAAGTAAGCTGGAGAATAGAAAATGTCATTGAGAATACCATAAGAGAAAATACAATTACATTACAGTGCATATTTATTTTTAAAAGTCCATGTATAAGTGCACCTGCATAGTTCAAACTCATGTTGTTCAAGGGTTACATACACATCAAATACTGTGGAAAAATCTCTAGAATACATCTCAAAGGTTACTTTGTGGTTCTTTGTGTCCTTAGGCTATATCCCATCAAGGACATACTATGTAAGACTTTGTCACTGGAAATATTGCTTCTTTGGGTGGTTAACAACTTCATTTACTGTTTACTGTTCATGTAAAATGTTTTTTCTCTTCTTTAATTTTTCCATTGATTTGAGAGAGAGAGAGAGAGAGAGAGAGAGAGAGAGAGAGAGAGGATAAGAAAGAAAGAGTGAAAAGAGAACATTATCCCATTGTCCAAATTAGTTATGCACTCAACGCTTGCTTCTTAGGTGTACCTGACTGGGGATTGAACTTGTTACCTTGCTATGCCAAGGCAAAGCTCTATCCACTGAGCCATCTTTCCAGGGCACAAACGTTTCTTTTCTTTATTATTGATTAAATGCTTTAAATTATGTAAAAAGAAAAAATTACCCTACTCCAAGTCAAAACTAAAGTACAAGTTATTTTTACAGAAATGAAACTTCTTTCCCTCCCCGACCTCTGTAGGTAATCATTTAAATTAGTTTCTGATTATCCTTCTGTTGTTTTTGGAAACAAATGCAAATACATGTACATATTAACATTTATTTTTTTTGCTTTTTACATGTGTAGTGACATGGTACACAACCCTTTGCTCTTAGCTCTTTCCTGTAATAGTAAGATTGAATTAACATTCCTTTTCATTGAGTGAATTGGAAAGTTGTTGAACATTACATATAATGCTATTTGTGTGGGAATTTTAAGATTAGCAAACCCTGTAATATATGTTCTGCATGTTGTATACATACTTCTGTGTACGTAAAAGTATATGGAAGGGTTGGGAGTGCACGGCAAACTGATGATAGCGGTGTCATTTCTAGGGAGGGCCTGTGGGGACTAAGGATGGTCAAACTAAATTCGGCTTTCTCTGCAATAGTGTAATTTTTTTCCTACAGGGATTGTAGATCCATATGCTACTGGTGTAAATAAAAACTCAATTTTTAATGTTAATATAAAACCTAAAGCAAATAAACCATAAGTCACCCATAGAGATGATCATTCAAGTCCATTACTCCGGGGTGGAGGGTGGGACATGGGCAGAGAGGGTGCGGGGCCACGTGCGCTGCTGCTGGAGTCTGTCTGCAAGCAGCATTCTGGGGCCAGTACTGCAGCTCCGGGAGGACTGAGAGAACGAGGCAGGAGGAGCCTGGGGCAGGCTGCACCGTCTGGGCCCAGGGCACCTGCACTGAGCTCAGGAGGGGCTGCTAACTGGGCGACAGAGGTCTAGTTTTATCTCTGTTCTTGACTTGAGTGACTCCCCTCTCAAGGCCTCAGGTTCCTATCTGTAAATTGAAAGCAGGGAGACCTCACCACCTGCTCCCTGGAGTCACTTCAGAGGTCACATCTGTTTCTGGGCCTCCACTTCCCAGCCCTGCATCAGAAAACCACAGCATTTACTGCTCTGTACTTGAGACTTCTGCCTAACATTTTAGTTAGACTCAGAGCAACTTATTGTATGAATGGTTTGATTTTTACTCCTTTCTCTGTACACGTGCATTTTGTCCTATCATTTCTAGTCCCTGCCTACTCTGATGTGAGGCTTGGCCACATGACTTGCTTTGGTCAATAGGATATTAGCAAAGTTACAAGGCAGAGGCTTTAAAAGAGCTTGTGTATGTCTCTTTATGATCTGCATTCTGTATGATAACATACTCAGGTTAGCCTGCTAGAGGAGGAGGCGTGGAACAGGGGCTGTGTCACCCCAAGCATGTGAGAGAGCCCCGTGAAGGTAAAAAAACTCTTTAGTTGCTCTTCAGAGTAGAACTGTCCTGCTGACCTACAGACTCATGAGTAAAGGTGTAATTAGAAGTCATTGCCCTTTGGGGGTTGTTGTGCAGTAGTAGTGTGGCAATTGATGACTGATACATCACTAGTAGAGAGAGCTAACTTCTGCTTTGAGCTGCTAAACTGGAGTTTCTGTCCAAACAGATACCTCTGACTCAGCCATTGACATATTCCTAACATGCCAGGACATTTCTGACAGTACCTGGCGCATGGTAGATACTCATAAGCATTTCCTGAGTAAATAAGTCTGGCACTATGGTAGGTGCATTATACACCCTATCTTGTTTAAGCTGCACACAAACCTCCCCTCTGAATGATTATTCCCATTTTCTAGATGAGGAAATTGAGGTCCAGAAGTATGGGTGCTTACCTGAGGCTCCAGGAACTTATGGCTCGCGAGCCAGATATGGCTCTTTTGATGGCTGCATCTGGCTCACAGACAAATCTTTAATAAAAAAATAATAATGTTAAAAATATAAAACATTCTCATGTATTAAAATCCATTCATTTCCTACTGCTCATGTTCATAGTTGTGGGTGGCTGGAGCCAATCACAGCTGTCCTCCGGACAACACCAAATTTTTATTGGATAATTCATAACATACAGGGGTCATTGTGAGGTCAGGAAGTAAACTTCCCTCCTTTTAAACAAGTAGTCAGCTTGCTAATTGCAGAAACCCATTTGACGAAGAAGATGGCTAAAAGAAAAAAAGATGAGGAGTATCGTACTTTTCAGCAGGAATGGACAGAGGAATTTGCCTTTGTGGAGAGAGCAGGTTCTGCAGTGTGTCTAATATGCAATGATAAAATTGCACCGATAGAGCGGTCAAATATAAAGCGGCACTTTGACACACACCATACTACATTTACATCGAAATATCCAGCGGGGGACAGAAGGAATAAAGCATGTCAAGAGCTACTGTGCAGAGTACAAGCTAGTGAGCAGCAACTCCGTGTTTGGACCCAACAAGGTGACTGGAATTTGGCTAGCTTTGCTGGTGCTTTAGCAATTGTGAGAAATGGAAAGCCATTCACAGATGGGGAGTATGCCAAAACATTCATGCTTGATGTTGCCAATGAACATTTTGACTTTTTGGATAAAGACAAGATACAACTAGTGCTCAACTTATGACCATGATTGGTTCTGACAGACTGGTCATAACATGATTTGGTCGTAAGTTGAGTAGGCTATATGTATAGTATTGTGAAATGATGTTATAAAAATCTTTAAGTCAAAGACAAAGACAATGTCCCTTTGGTAGACATCTTGGGAGGCGTTTGATGAAAAATATCCAAGACACAAAACACAAATTGCTGTACTGAGTCTGTGATAACAGTTGGAATGGTGCACGCGGAGACCTGTAATCAAACGAATAAAAGACAGGCCTCTGTTAGCAAGAACTATTCACGATTGTACCATCATGATGGCAAATCAAATTGAGGCAAAAGTGAAGGACATAAATGCAGCACCATTCTTTTCTCTCTCTCTGGATGAGTCAACAGATGTAAGCCATTCATCCCAGTTCAGCGTAATTGCAAGGTATACTGTTGGTGACACACTACGTGAGGAAAGTCTTGCTGTTTTGCCTATGAAAGAGATAACAAGAGCGGAGGATTTATTTAAGTCTTTCTAAAGAGTTTGCTAAAGAAAAAAATCTACCGATGGATAAACTTATTTCGGTGTGTACTGATGGTGCTCCGTGTATGGTGGGGATAACCAGAGGATTTGTAGCGCTTCTTCATGAACATGAAAAGAGACCCATCCTAAGTTTTTACTGCATCCTACATCCCCAGGCACTTTGTGCTCAGATGTGTGGTGAGCAGCTTGGTGAGGTAATGTCGCTGGTCATTCGGGTGGTCAACTTTATTGTTGCCTGAGCTTTAAATGATCCCAGTTTAAAACACTGCTGGATGAAGTTGGGAATAATTATCCTGGTTTACTTCTGCACAGCAATGTGCGCTGGTTGTCAAGAGGGAAGATGCTCAGCTGTTTCGAGGCTTGTCTGAGCAAAATCCGGACTTTTCTTGAAATGAAAAATGTCGAGCATCCTGAGTTAGATAACATTTAGTGGCTCCTGAAGTTCTACTATCTCGTGGACATGACTGAACATCTGAACCAGTTCAATGTGAAATGCAAGGCGTTGGAAATACAGTCTTATCATTTCAACAAGCAGTGTTTGCATTTGAAAACAAGCTGGAACTCTTCATTGCAGATATTGAAACAGATCGTTTACTACACTTTGAAAAACTGGCAGAGTTTAAAGATGCATGCACAGCAAGTGACCCTGCTCAACATCTTGATCTCCAGCAGCTAGCGGGCTTCACATCTAATCTCCTGCAGTCATTCAAACTCACTTTGGAAAATTTCATGAGCACACTCGTCTTTTTAAATTCATCACCCTTCCACAGGAGGGTGCAGTGGACAGCGCCGACCTGAGTTACATCCCCAGTGTCTCTGTCAGAGATTTTGAGCTACAAGCTGCTGACCTGAAGGCTTCAGACATGTGGGTGAATAAGTTCAAGTCACTGAATGAAGATTTGGAAAGACTTGCATGACAGCAAGCAGAGTTGGCGAGCAAACACAAGTGGCGAGAAATGAAATAACTTCAACCTGCAGACCAGCTGATTGTCAAAACTTGGAATTCGCTTCCCGTCACATACCACACACTGCAGCGTGTGAATATTGCTGTACTGACAATGTTTGGCTCTCCGTATGCATGTGAGCAGTCTTTCTCACATCTAAAGAACGTTAAGACCAACCTACGATCACATTTAATGGATGGAAGTCTCAGCGCCTGCATGAAGCTTAACCTCACCATGTATCAACCAGACTACAGAGTCATCAGCAAAACCATGCAGCACTAGAAGTCGCATTAATGGTAAGAAGTACTTTATTCATCATTGGTTAGCAACAGCATAACAATATTATTAAAAAGAATTCAGAGATTTATTGTACTTAAAAAGTGTTGGTCTTGCATAAAATGCACACATTTACTTGTATTTAGTGTTAAACATATTGTATGGCTCTCATGGAATTACATTTTAAAATATGTGACGTTCATGGCTCTCTCAGCCAAAAAGGTTCCCGAACCCTGACCTATATCATAAGCAATAATTACATTGTATTAGATTTTCAGCTTAGACATTTGATCATCAGTGACTTACAGACCCAAAAGAATTGAATTTGATTTAAAAGTATATTAAATACACTATAGTATTTTAAGTGGGATTCAAAACAATCAATCATATAAAATTAGCCACTGCATCACTGGAGGCAAGGAAAGGATGGGAGATGAGAGTAATCATCCGTTACATTATACTCCAAAGCTGTGTTTCAGGGGATTCGTTATCATATTGATTAACTCCAACAGACCAGTATAAAACCCTGGCTCAGTAAGAGGTAACAGAAATCCCTCTGTTAAAAAGAAAATTGATTTTTTTTATACAGAAGTACAAGTTTAAAAATGTGTTAAATAGGATGGGAAGACAGGTACTACCTGGACCTCCTAGAACAGGCATGGCCAACATACGGCCCGTGGTCCAGATCTGGCCCGCGTAATGAGTTTATGTGGCCCACGATTAAATTTTTTAATATTCTCTGCTACTTTAAAATCTCAGCTACTCAGCAGCGGAAACGTCTTTGATTATTGGAAATTGAGATATTTAAGAAGATAGTGATATGCAGAAAAGAATTCCGTGTGTGACTAACCTAGGGTTAACTTCCAATAATTGGTTGAATGAATTCATGATACTTCTTTATTTTTCTAAAAATTTCTATTATAAAGATTTACAACTTTTGTACTCATCTGTACTTGATATGAACTGTTTGATGTTTAGCAGCAATGTGAAACCCACATTCTTTTAGGCGGAGTTTGCTAGTGCGCACCCAAGGTAAAAAAAAACGTTATTTTTGTGGTCAAGTGTGCTGAATCAAGTGGCATTGTAGCATAGACAATAGCTGCAGTTGACAACTGAAAATGTGTCCAGGCTGTTTGTAAAACAAAATAATTGTTTTATTTGCGATATAACCCCTTCAAGCTCAATCTATTAATTAAATATTGTTTCGATTGATTGTGATACAGTTTGGATATTCCCAGTTATCCACCACACACAGAATGAAACTTGTGAACTTATAAATATTTCAAAATAATATTTGTAAAATTATTAATTATATCTGTTTTCTTTTACTTTAAAATTTTTAACTACTAAAACATTTAAAGACAGTGTGGTATTAGCTGAAGATTACTAATTAGTGTGTCGTATACAAGGTGGGGAAAAAGTAGGTTTACAGTTGCTTGTATGAAAATATTACAATAATTGAATAAAAATACAAGTATTAACTGTGTTTCAAGTACTCACTATTGTAAACCTACTTTTGCCGTACCCTGTATGTCAATGGTAAAGAATAGAGAATCCAGAAACAGGCCCGTATTCATAATTTCACTGAAGATTTTTTTAAATCAAGTGAGAGGCAGGATGGCAGAGAGACAGACTCTGCATGCGCCCCGACTGGGATCCACCAAGCAACCCCCGGGTGGGGCTGATGTTCTGCCCATCAGGGGTCACTACTCCATTGCTCGGCAACCAACCGAGCTATTTTAGCTCTGAAGGCGAGACCATGAAGCCATCCTTAATGCCTGAGGCCAATTTGCTCATTTGAGCCATGGCTGTGGGGGTGGGGTGGGGTGGAGAGGCAGATGATTGCTTCTCCTGTGTGCCCTGACCAGAATCAAACGGGACTTCCACACACCAGGCCGATGCTCTACCACTGAGCCAACTAGCCAGGGCCTAATCCCACTGAATTTTAACAAGGATGCAGAAGCAAATCAAAAGATAGCCTTTTCAACAAATGTTGCTGGTGCAACTGGACGTCCATAGGCAAATAATAAACCTCAGGCTAAATACATTGTATACAAAAATGACCTCCACATAGATCACATACTTTGATAGAAAAAGTAAAACTATAAATTTTTTTTAAAATAGGAAAAAATGTTCAGTAGGTAAAAAAAAATCTTAGACTTGACACCAAAAACAAATTGACAGAGGAAAAATGGATAAATTGAACCTCATAAAAAAATTTTAAATTTTTCCTGAAAAGACTAAAAAGATGCCAACAAAGTATAGACTGGGAGAAAATATTAATTGCAAACCACAAATCTGACAAGGAATTACTATCTAGAGTATAAAAAGAACCCTCAAACTCAAGAGTAAAATGAACAAACAACTCAATTAGAAAACAGACAGAACACAGTAGCTAACATTTCACCAAAGATACACACATGGCAAGTAAGCATGTGCAAAGCTGAGCAATGTCACTAGCCATTTGGGAAATGCAAGTTAAAACAATGAAATACCATCTATACACCTGTCTGAGTGCCCAACATAAAAATTAATGACAACACTAAGCACTGGTGAGAAGAATATAAAATGATACAACACTGCAAAAATTGTCAGTTTCCTATAAAGCAAAGCATGCAAAACTAAGCAGTTATTAATGTCTTATAAAACGAACCATATGATCCAGCAAATACACTCTTGAACATTAATCCCAGAAAAATGACAATTTATGCTCCCATGAAAACCTGTATGCGAACGTTCATCACAGCTTTATTTGTAATAGCCCAAACACCTGGAAACAACCTATCTATCCACCAGCAGGTGGAGAGGTACACACTGTGGTACACCGACACCATGGAATACTACTCAGCTGTAAAAAGAATCAACTATTGGTACACACACCAACTTGGATGAATATCCAGAGATTTATTCTGAGTGAAAAAAGTCAATTCCAAAAGAACACATGAGTAGTTTCCAGGAGTGTGGGACAGGGGTTGGGGGGTGGGGGGAGGCATGAGGACCCTCATACCACCAGAAATATTCAATATGTTGATTGTGTTGGTGACACACAAATCTACATATGTGATGAAATGGTAGGGAACTATTCACACACACAAATAGTGCAACAATGCAATCAAGAACAGGGCACTACTGATTTATATAGCACCTCAAGTAATCACAGAGATAAATTACAGACCATTTCAAAGTTTGCATGTGCTAGTATCTGGCTGGCCTGTGCACCAGCAATTCTTGTATTTGGTTTTGTCAAAGAATCATTTCAAATGAAAAGCAGGAAGCGGAATGTTACTCTGTGTCTGCATCCTTTCCTCTGCATGTGGCCTAGGAGAACCTTTTTGTTTTCTCCTGACATCCAAACTTCAAAACATTTGAGAAACTGAAAATCAGCTTCTTGGAGGAAGGTAATCGGTTTTTTTACTCTCACTGCCTAGGAAGAAGAGTGGTAACAAGTAAAAATAAGTCCGTGAATTGTGTGAACAGCTTGCTTGAATTGTCATTAAAACTTGAGATGAGGACCCATTCCTAAGGTTATGATCAGAGTGACCCTTTCAGCACCTTCTCCTTGTCATTTGTGAGTTACCTGCCCTGAGACCACAGGCTTCTTCCTGGAGTCACCCTGCCCTTGGCAAGTGCTGGGCGGCAGGGACAGCTGAGAGCACCTGAACCCAGAAGGAACGCGGTGCAGGTCAGACACCGCCCACTCCTCCCAACCCCGGAGTCAGCGCTGCTCGGGTCGCCGTGGTGACCCACCGCCGGTCCGCCGCGCCCCAGACGTCAGCAGAGTCTTTGCCGTGCGCTTGGCTGAGCCTGCGGACCTGGAAGGTCCCGTCGGAGGAGAGAGACCCGCACGGGTTTCCAGGCTAAGCGGCGCCGCTGGTCCCCGAGCCGCTCTGCTCCCGTCCTCCGTGTCCCGCAGCGGGGGCCCCGCATGGTCGCAGCCATGGCGTGAGCACTTGCGGCGCGGGCGGGCGCGGTGGGGCGTCCGCCGCGAGGGGTCGGCGCGGAGCTGCCCACCGGGAGGGCGGAGCAGGGGCCTGGCTCTGAGGACGGGCGGTGCCCGGGACCCGTGAGCGCCAGGGGGCGGGCCGGCCCTTGGACCCCAGAGCTGGGGGGTGGGAAACCCGACCAGCCGCGGCTCCGCCTGCCCTACGCCGTCCCGGTGGCCTCGAGGCTTTCGTCCAGAATCTTCCACCGCCTTGACCTGGTCTGTGGCCTCGGCTGAGGGTCGCACGTTCGCGTCTTCCCCGCCGTCGCGGGGTTGGGTGGGAGGGGTGCTCGGTGCTCCTGGGCTGCGCGGGGGGCGACGTCGGCAGCCCCGGGAGGGGACCGCCTCCCCTGGGACGCGGGAGACCCGGCATCGCGCGGTCCCCGTGACTCGGCGACCCCACCGCCGGCGAGGAAGGGACCCTCGTGGCCGAGGTTGCCCGGGTGGCTCCTGTTCACCTTCTCACCCACCTTTGCTGGGCAGTTAGCTTGGTGTCAAGCTAACTTCAGCTGGTGCCTGAGGCATTTTCATCTAACTCTCCAGACAGTGGGAGTGGTTAAAACGGTCACTCTGCATTTGCACGCTCGGTGACTTGCTCTTTCTTACCGCGGACTGTGCCTTTGCCAGGTGCGCCTTCTGGCTGTGAATCCGTGTTCCTCAAGCCGGGCAGATGCCGCTGTGTCCTGGTATAAAGCCTCACCTGCCTCCGACGGTGAGTCAGCACCGTCTCCACTGCACATCCTGGTGCCCCGCACACTTTTCCTCAGGAGTCTCTGTTCTCACCTAACCTGCCCCCTTCCTCTGCCTCAGGCCGCTCTCCTCAGGCTCTCTTACTTTAAGACGTGCAAATTAAATAATTCAGTAAAACGGGAGAAACACAACCGTCCTTTAGGATAAAACCTTGTGTGTTTAATTTACTCTGCCTCATTGTGGATGTTCTAAAATTGCAGCCTTTTTTGGCTAGTTTTTTTTTCCTCTTCTTCCAGTTTTCAACTTTTTCAGTTTTTTTCCCCAGAGTAATGTGGATGTACTCGAGTTTGAAAAGAGAATAACAAAGGACTTTATTATTTTTCAAAAATGGCAGTGTAAGGTGAAGGGCATTTGAAAACTTGAGTGATTTACCTCGCTGTTTTTCTTAGAAGTTTTGAGTAACTGTGTTTTTGCTTTATTTTTGTGAAGGAATCCATTTCCAAAAAGAAGGGGTGTATGTCACTGTCATTTTCACTTTTCACCGTCCCTTACTGTTCCTGAGTAATCCAAATATGACACACTTTCTTAGCATCAGGACCAAGGTCACAGGTTTTCCTTTCACAGTTTCCTAAGTGTTAGCAATTTAGCTTAAGTTTGTAATGATAAATAATGTGACTGTAGTGAGATTATTTAGTCTGATCCTAGCACTTTTTAAAATAAAGAAATTGATTTTATTTTTCTAAAGAACCATGGCATAATGATACTCCATTTCTCCTGAAATTACATGTAGTAAAAAATATATATATATGGAGGGGAGATAGAGAAACAGAATGCTCCTTGCAGGGGATCCACCAGTCTGAGGCCTGATGCTAGCTAGAATCAACCGAGTTATCCTCAGTGCCTGAGGCTGATGCTGGAACCGATCAAGCCTCTGTGCCAGAGGGGTAGAGAGAAAGAAGGAGGAAAGGGGGGGGGGGGGGAGAAGCAGATGGTGGCTTCTCATGTGTGCCCTGACAGGGGAATCTAACCCTGGCTGATGCTCTATCCATTGAGCAAACTGGTCAGGGCCTAGTTCAATTTTCATGCATATAACAGTATACTAACATTTACCTTTACTGCAACTGGGTTTGCTTACCCACCATTATAGTAATCAAGTGAGTTTTTGTTTTATTATAAAAACTCTTATATTTTAAAAGTCAAATTTTAAATTGGCAAAATGTCTAAAACGTTTAATTCTTAAACAGTAACTAGGGAACTGCGTGTTTATTTTCCTAACAACTTTTACTGCTTTTATAAACCCTTTCAATGTAGACTATGCAGTCACATTCCCTTTCCAATTAAATGTTGATTGCCCATGTGATTTGACATACAAACTTTACAGGTGTATTTATTTTTTAACTTCAAAAATCTAATTGCATGGTAAGGATAAATGTTGGTATTTCAGAGGGACAGGGTAGAATTAGTGTGTTAGTAGTAAATAACACTGAAGCAGATATTACCTGATATAGTAAACATATGTTAATTCCTTCTGATTTGCTACTAGAAGAATAGCTCTTACTGTGTAACTACCTTATAAAGTTTCTCAAAGTCATTTTTGTATGTATGGTTTAAGTGTTTGTGATTAATATTTCTTTTATGAGAACTGAAATAATTTTTTTCCCAAATTTACCAAAAAGGGTAACATTAACATTACCATTAAATTACATTCTGAAAAATAAAAATATTTCCTTTCTCCATTAGCTTAACACTATTTGATTTCTGCTCTTACATTTTTAATCCCTGGTCTTCTATGCAAATTGTATTTTACACATGTGTTGTTTTGTACTTTACATTATTGGAAACATTTCTATATATATATTAACTAATATTTAAATTTTATACTCATTTTATAGAGAATTAAGAAAATGAAGATGACTAATATTTCACAGAGAAGTTAGCATATTTGATAAATATAAAACTCCATTTTATTTATTTCTTATTAGAAAAGTAATGATGCTCTTCTAAGAAAAAATTGTACATAAAAGTAATAATGCAAAATAATCATGATTTTCTTTTTAAATGTCTAGTTTTACCTGGTCTTTTTTCCTTATGTTGAGACTGCACTGATATTCTGATTTTTAATTTGATATTTTGGTTTAAGCATTTCTCCATATTATTAAAAATAACCAATTTAAAACCTGCATTAATAATATTAACTTACCATAATTCCTGTAATTATTTTCAATTAACATTTCTGTTTTTTAATGTTATAAAGGATACTCTATTGACTATATTTACTCATAAATATTTATGATCATTTTAGATGATTTCTTGCAAATAATTACTCAGAAGTAGAATCCTTAAGCTAAATGAGATGGATGGTTTTTAAGGTTCTTAATATTGTCAAATTACCTTCCAGAAATACTGTAACCTATTTTATATTCCTAGCAGCAATATATAAAAGTGGCCATCTCCTTGAACCTAAGCTCATAAGTGTTTATTTACTGTATAAGCTTTATAAATATAATAAGTGAAAATGGTATCTTTTGAGATATAATTGACATACTAGGTATTTTGTTGTTTTTAAGTCATGGTTTCCTATTTCTGATGTTACAGTATTCAGTGTTGCTACTTTACATGGGATTTATTTGATAGTAATCATTCTAGCTTATCCAGTACACCCTCCAAAGTTGTATAAGAAGCTTTCCTTTTCAACCCTCATATAAGAATATTAATTTTTTTTGTGTGTGTTTTTCTGAAGCTGGAAACGGGGAGAGACAGTCAGACAGACTCCCGCATGCACCTGACCGGGATCCACCCGGCATGCCCACCAGGGGCGACGCTCTGCCCACCAGGGGGTGATGCTCTGCCCCTCCGGGGCCTCGCTCTGCCGGGACCAGAGCCACTATAGCGCCTGGGGCAGAGGCCAAGGAGCCATCCCCAGAGTCCGGGCCATCTTTGCTCCAATGGAGCCTTGGCTGCGGGAGGGGAAGAGAGAGACAGAGAGGAAGGAGGGGAGGGGTGGAGAAGCAAATGGGCGCTTCTCCTATGTGCCCTGGCTGGGAATCGAACCCCGGTTCCCCGCATGCCAAGCCGACGCTCTACCGCTGAGCCAACCGGCCAGGGCCAGAATATTAATTTTTATATCTCCAATAAATTCACTGAAATTTCTTTCCAAGATAATGCAAAGAATTTAGAGAGTGGAATAATTTAGATGAACAACAACAAAAAAGGGATCCTTCCGTTTACAGAGTCCCTTGCTTGACTTTACTACCTTGCAGACTTCATCTTACAATAGGTATTATGTTCAGAACTAAGAAGAGAAGAAGTGCAGAGAGTTAAGTTCCCAGAAATCTAGATTCATAATAATCTTAAAAATAAACTATTGGAATACAAATATTTGTAAGCTTGGACTTTCGTACACCACTGGGGAAATCCCCAAATGCAGATCTTTTGTTGATAAAATTTGTTTTCCAAAATGTACTCTGTGTGTTCTCACAAAGCTGTTAGGTTCCTTGAGGGTAGGACTAACATCTCATTTTTGTATCCCGTGCATAATTCTGGGCACACACAGGTGGTCAGTAAATATGTAAATAATAGGCTTCTTGAAATAGTGAAAGAATTGAACTTGTAGTTAGAGGGCCTTCAGTTTTTTCCCATTAATTCACTTGAGCTGTAGGACCTTTATAAATTATGTAACATCTTTGACACAGTTTCATCAGCTCCTGGGTGTACTGCTTGTTCCATTTACTATAACGTTGAGTAATCCATGAGATAACCTGTGTTAAAATGTTAAAGTATTTTGTTAATAGTGCTGTGCACTTGTGAAGGTTGTCATCATCATCATCATCCTCATCATTATATTCCTGAGAAGTACATGATAAAGAGTCCCATTGTTAAGAAATGACCTGGAGAGTATCATGCAAAATGTACTGTTTTCTCTTCTTCCGGGACCTACAACTGGACTGTTTCTTGGCCTCTCTGGTGTTCGGTATGATCATGTGATTGAGTTCTAACCAACAGAGTAATCAGAAATAATGTATGCCATGAAAACTTCTTATGAGGGATCCTCTGAGTATATATTTTTCTTTTTGTCTGGAATGGATATGACCTTTAGGGTAACCATGGAAAGCCATCTATTGAAGGTAGCAGTCCTCCTTGAATCTTGTATGCTTTCATGGTCGAGGGGCACCTACTAACTTTTCATGCATCCAGTTTTGCTACATGAGCGAGAAGTAAACTTGTGTTTGAATCATTAGTTTTGGGGTCTACTTGCTACTTCTACTGTTATAAGCAAGGAGCATGCCAACACATGCTCTGTTTTTTCTTTAGTGCTTTACCTTTTCCTAATCTTATAGCAGTCTTACAAACAAGGGGTGACAATACAAAGATATAAATATATAGAGTTGAGTGATTGAGATACACCACATAATATATATATATGGTGATTGAGATACACACACACACCATATATATATATATATATGTATGTGTATATATATATATCTGTGACTCAGGATAAAATCAAGGAGAGAATTATATTTTGTCATTTGAGGGCTTTTTTAGGGGGGATGAGAAAAGTTAAATGCGGTTTCTAAATTGTTACTGTGACTCATTTTGTTTTTAAAGGTTCTTGTTGGAGAGGGGTTGCTGGTGTCTAGACACACTCCACAGAAATTGTGGGACAATACATTTTCTTCAGAATATGCCCATGTTATCTTCCTAAGGAATATTGAGGAGACTCAAGTCTATACTTATTTTTTGATCTGTCAACTTTCACCCAAGTAAATGATAATACTGTGCTGTATTCTCATTCTAGTAGTCAAAGTTTACACTTATACTTTCTAAAATATTTTGATTACAGAAAGAAATACTAAGAAACATAGTCAAAATGGGTATCATAAAACTTGTATATTTTATTATCTAGCAAGGAAACTATACCCTTTTCATAGGCAAAATGGTAATTTTACACATTATATTTACTATTTCCCTTGGGAACATGAGTTCTTCCATGGGTTACAATTAATTCAAATCAGGAAATAGATAACAGCAAAGGATAAAAGAAAAAAGTCATTGTATAAACAGGAGTCTGAGGGAATTGATGAGCTGAATCCTATTTTCTTAGATACCTTTTAAGAGTCTTGAGCTATTTTAGCACACAGAATAGTTGACATTAAAAATTTTCCCTGAAACAACATAACATGAAATTAAGAATATGTACATAGAATATGAAATATATTTTAGAATTTCTTCAGAACTTATTAAATCTGGTTGCTGTATAATTATCTGAAATTTTTATTTAATTCAGAATGGCTGATTTCCTAACCAAATATTTACTAATTTTTAAAAATTAGGTTCTTTTCTTTGTTACATGAAAAAGACATAATAGTAGATTTCTGATTACCTAGTCACCTTTAATGTAGTTCCTTCAAATTACTAACCATGGAGTGGTTTGGGTTCCTATATAGTTATGACAGGGATAGGCCACTTTTTAAAAAAATCAGAATCCTTTAAAGACATCAAAATTTAGTGTAATTACTAACATCTGAGATTTTATACCTTAATTTTGAAAGCAAGATTTAGTCCAATTGGTGTCCTTTCAAGTAGATGGAATTTTAATATTTTAGCTTTTTATCAGAAAGGTGGGTCTATATTTTGGGGACTTATCACTTGCTTTTCTAGAAAAATTTTATTTCATTACAATAGAAACTGTTTTCTGCTTGGCTCAATTTCTGGTACTTTTTGGTGTGGGTTATAATGAGTTGAAACTGCTGTGACTTTATTTATTTATTATGGAGAAAAAAGGTATTACATTTGTATTGAAAGGAAAATGTGTTTTATTAAAGTAACTTTGTAGAGTTATTCTTCATAGCACACTAAAGACACTCCCAAACAAAATGTACCACAGTGTCTTGCACATGGTAGATGCATAAGAGATATTGTTGAATGTACAAATGAGCATTGAATTGAAACCAGCTGTCATGATTGTCATAGAAATCTACAGGCAAAGTGTCAGATGTTATTTATTACAAAGGTCCTAACTGGAAAATGTTAACCATTGTATGCTAATTGTCTTTGTATCTGTGATGCAGATGGTGGTAAAAATTATAGTCAAATTTCAGCAGAGTGCAGTGAACCTTGAGAAAATCTACCAAGAAATACAAATAACCAAAAGGTGAGAACATTCTCCGAGATCAGACGAGATCGGGCACGTTCAGGATGGTATGGCCGTAGACTGTGAGAACATTCTCAACATAAAATTTGTCCCTGGCCGGTTGGCTCAGTGGTAGAGTGTCGGCCTGGCGTGCAGGAGGCCCAGGTTCGATTCCCGGCCAGGGCACGCAGGAGAAGCGCCCATCTGCTTCTCCACCCCTCCCCCTCCCCTTCCTCTCTGTCTCTCTCTTCCCCTCCTGCAGCCAAGGCTCCATTGGAGCAAAAGTTGGCCTGGGCGCTGAGGATGGCTCTGTGGCCTCTGCCTCAGGTGCTAGAATGGCTCTGGTTGCAACAGAGCGATGCCCCAGATGGGCAGAGCATCACCCCCTGGTGGGCGTGCTGAGTGGATCCTGGTCGGGTGCATGCGGGAGTCTGTTTGACTGCCTCTTCATTTCCAGCTTTGGAAAAATACAAAAAAAAAAAAAAATTGTTAGGTATGACTTAGCCTTACAACTCTCCATGCTTCTCACATTCAGTTCAGTATTTTGCATCATCATTTCTCTCTTTATACCCCTTCCCTTTTTTAAGTGAGAGGTGAGTAAAAAGACTCCCACATGTGCCCTGGCCAGAATTTACCCAGCAACCCCACCTGGAACTGATGCTCGAGTCAACTGAACTACCCTCAGTGCCCAGGGTCAACACTTGGACCAACCAAGCTACTGGCTGTAGGCGAGGAATAGGGAGAGAAGAGGGAGAGAGGGGAAGAGAAGCAGATGGTTACATCTCGTGTTGCCCTGACCAGGGATTGAACTCAGGACATCCGCATGCTGGGCTGACGTTCTATCCACTGAGCAAACTGGCCAGTGCCTCATTTTTCTCCTTTATGTTCGTTTATTTCAGTGTGTAAAGAAAAGGATAATGTCATGGTTCTATTAAGCTGAGTACATCCATTTTTCTGTATTTAAATGAAAAATTAGGAAAGTGAAAACTAGTAACTTAAATTTAACTTGTCTCTCAGACTGTAAGTTATTTAAAAAGCTTATAGCTGTGGATTTGTGACTTCATGCTTTGACCTGCTGGATTTTGGTGGTGGTGCCTTCATGAGAACATGTGAATTTTGCTTATTTAAGAATAAACAGTTGTTTTGTGAAATACAAAGGCAAAAAAATAGTATATTAGTTAGTGATACACTTTGTATTACTTAGAGCCAAATCTTATATTTTGTTTGGGTCATTTTATCAGAGAAAGTAAATGAGCCATTTAAAAAAAATCAAATTTATTAAGGTATAATTTTTGTAAAAGTAAACTATTCATTTTAAGTGAAAGCCATGTCTTTTAAAAGGAAGATTCTCTCAGATTTTTAAACACTAATTCATGTTTAGGAATGGTAATGTAATACCTAATGCTTATAATAATTTTACTCATTAATATGTAGAGCTTTATATTGGAAAACTAGATTTAAACTAAAATGTTACAGCCTGCTGGCCTAATGACGTTGATCTCCCAGGTATGCTGCGTGCACCGAGGGTGCACTGGGCTCAGCCTGTGCTGGCTGGTGTGAGCTGACTGTGAAATTATCTGAGGTCCTGCAAGCTGGTTAACGTCATGTTAGTAGCTCAAAGTCAGTGATGGGAGGAGTATAGACACCACCGGAAGCTGGTTTACAGTCAGAGCCTCGTTTTCCCCTCAGACCTGCATGAGTACACCACCCACTGTGTGCACTGAAACGGTTAGCTAAGTGTCCATTGGGCTTTCAGAAAATATTGTGACTTCTAATTGCGTTTACTTTTTAGATTTATCTTCTTATGTGCATTTTAAAATATATATAGTGTATTTATGCTGGTATGTAATTTGTGTCTGTGCGCATATTCATAAATACATGTACATGCATATGTACCTATATGCCTGTATTTGGCTAAATAAAAAGTTGTTATTGATAGAAATTTGTAATTAAACAGATGTAGGGACCATTAGCATTATCATTAGCGAAAAAGACTGTGGTTTGTGCCACTCAAAACAATTACTAAAGTTCTAAAACTATAGAGGACCTCTTAGTAGGGGTCAAATTTATACCGGAGTATTCCTTCCTTTAAGCTTTCTTTTTTAAATCAATTCCTGAAGAGGATACTTATAAGAAGATAATCACATTCTTAGAAGTCTCTGATGAACCATAAACCAACCTGAGGTTAAAACTACCAGCTTCACATGATAATTCAATGTTATTTAAACTAGATAATAACTTGATTTACTGTTTGACTTGTTTAGATTGAGATTGTAGGTAGCTCTCGGTTTTCTGGCCTGATAGGGAATAGTCCCGCACCAAAGGTTAGAGCACGTTTGCCTCAGCCTTTCAGTAGACAGCAGTTCAATATTATGCTGCCAGCAGGCGCCAATATAGAAAATGATACAGTATTACAGAGAAACAATTTAAAATTTGCTCTTTTTAAACCTAATAAATTAATTTCCTTTCTATTCAGTATAGTTTAAAAAACAAGTGTACATAACCTGACCAGGTGGTAGGTAGCGCAGTGGATAGAGTGTCAGACTGGGACATGGGAGACCCAGTTTTGACACCCCGAGAGGTTGCTGGCATGAGCCGAAGGTTGCTGGCTTGAGCAAAGGGTCACTCGCTCTGCTGTAGCCCCATCCCCCGTCAAAGCACATAGGAGAAAACAATCAGTGAACAACTAAGGTGCCGCAATGAAGAATTGATGCTTCTCATCTCTCTCCCTTCCTATCTGTCTGTTCCTATCTGTCCCTCTCTCTGACTCTCTCTCTGTCTCTGTCAAAAAAAGAAAAAAAGTGTGTATAGCTGTAGAGTTATGTAGAATCTTTTGAACAATGTTTTAAAATGATATGTTAACAATATTAAAGTATAGTAGGAGGAATATCACATTGTGCCAGATTAGGTAGGCTGCAGGCCAGATAAACTGGACTGTATTGTATTATCCTTTTCTTGATTAGTCTCTGCCGTATAACATAATGCTGGAAAAGCCAGTGAGCAGCTAGTAAAAAGTTGATCTTCAGAACTCCTGTTACCTGTATTAGTATTTTTCAAACTAAATGTGCATAATAATCACCTGGCGATTTTAATTGTTAAAATGTAAATTCTTTGAGCTGCTTTTTTCTGTGTAGCTCCCTCCTCTGCATTACTTTGTTCCCCATCTCCTGGCAATCTCAGGTATTCTGAGTTCTGATTTCTGTCTCTACTCAGCACCTCCCCACGCTCTGCTTGGGGGCTCTGTGCTGTGAAGCCCGAGTGCCTGCAGGTGTTCAGGCTGGAGGTCCGAGGCCGCCCTCCTGTTTCCCCCTCAGGGATCACTGGTCTGTGTTGTCCACTGTCTCAACACAGCTCTTTTATATATTGTGTCCAGTTTTCTACTTGTTCTAAATGAAGGTACATCTGGTTCCACTTACTATAATATGGTTAGAAGTGGAAGTTGAATTTTAAATTCATACTGTGATGTAATTTAACTCTTAGAATATATTCATTTGTTGATCTTATTTTCTGCCTTAAATGGTATTTATATTCCTTAAATGTTTGCCCAAATAATATATGCATGTTTATAATTGAAATTCATTGCTAGATTCTCTCCGCCCTGTCTTTATGCACCTGCTTGGGTGAAGGCTCAGACCTGCCATTGGAATTTTCACTCAATTTTCCACGAGAGTAAAAGAGCAAGTAGAAAATATTTCTGTGCTAGATATCCCAGTGGCTGATCTACTGGGAATGAACACTTCTCTTTCTTTCTAGGTGTCATTAGCCACCGGGGACACTGCCCTACTTAAGAACTTACACTCATCACTCCCCCTGGGTCATATACCCTCTCCCTGCCAGTGGTGGTGTGCAGGGGATGAACACGGGCTGATCTGACTTAGCTGCAGCCAGTGTGGTGTTCCAACTAATCAGGCTGTTGTTGCGCCTTGGCCCTTTTCTGTTCCTGTCTGCCACCTTTGGGCATGGAGTATCTGACAGTTCTATTACCAGTTTTGTGTCTATTACCTCTGTTGATCCATGTTGATTTTAGCCTGTGATTTCTCTCTTTAGTTTGATTTAGTCTGTTGTAGATCATTTGTGTTCTTTATAGTTCCATTGCTTTAATCCTAGTTTAGCCCCTTATTAATTTACTTCCAGATGGTGAGTAGCGTTGCAAGTGCTCTCTTGCCTCTAGTATTTCTGTTACCTCTCCTGTGCACAATGGCCAGTTCAACCTAAAGCTAATTCATTCACATTCTCGTGGTTTTGTGGGTTATAAAGGACCATTATCAGTTTGTGTATTTTCTACTCCACTGTGATTGTCTCTCAGCCAGGGTCTGTATCTAATTCACTTTTTATGCCTTCAGCATCCAGTTAAGTTCTGGCACATAACAGGCACTCTGTAGTTGAATGAATTAGGTGGGACTTGTTTTGCTCTAAGATCTATCCCACTTTAAAATATAGTCAGATAATCATTACAAATATATGACTAGATTTTATTTTTTAATTATAGTTTTTTATAATAGACTTAAGTTTTGAATATTGGTTTTATTCATGAGACATGGGCAGTACCTTGAGAACAATGAGAAAAAAACCCATCATCATTACAGTCAAGCATTATACAGAGGTGGGCAAAGTAGCTTTATAGTTGAGAGTACATGAAACCCAGTTTAGTCTTGTATTATTTTTTAAATCCTATTTTCCCAAAAGGAACTGAGAAAAGGGACAATGTTTTCCTAACCTATTAACCGGATGGCATATATCTCATTTTCTTAGTGAATCATTTCAGTATATCTATTGCTGAAACTATTATTTTTAGTGATTTTGGAAAATTCAAATTTGCTCAGAATGAGAAAAGCTGTGCTACATTCACCTGTTGATACCCAAACATATTCTAAATGTATGCTATGTCTCATTCTGCAAAAGAGGAATTTGAAGAAGAGGAAAGCTAAAAGGCTCAGAAACTGTGAGAAGAATATTTTGCTTCTATATGGTATGAGGAATTTGATTTACAAATCTTGTAAGCACTTAAATCTTTTTTTTTTTTTTGTATTTTTCTGAAGTTGCAAACGGGGTGGCAGATAGACTCCCGCATGCGCCCGACTGGGATCCACCTGGCATGCCCATCAGGGGGCGATGCTCTGCCCATCTAGGTGTCGCTCTGTTCCAACCAGAGCCATTCCAGCGCCTGAGACAGAGGCCACAGAACCATCCTCAGCACCCGGGCCAACTTTGCTCCAGTGGAGCCTCGGCTGCAGGAGGGGAAGAGAGAGACAGAGAGGAAGGAGAGGGGGAGGGGTGGAGAAGCAGATGGGCGCTTCTCCTGTGTGCCCTGGCTGGGAATTGAACCTGGGACTCCTGCACGCCAGGCCGACGCTCTACCACTGAGCCAACCGGCCAGGGCCAAGCACTTAAATCTTGTAACACACTTAAAACCTTTCTGGATCTCTATTTTATTTTAATTGAAATACAGTTAGCATGGTTGCAAAAAACTACAAATCAAAAAAATTCGTTTTCATTTTTTGTTCTTATCCACTTTTTTTTGTGACAGAGACAGAGAGAGGGACAGATAGGAATAGACAGACAGGAGGTAGAGTGATGAGAAGCATCAATTCTTCGTTGCAGCACCTTAATTATTCATTGATTGCTTTCTCCTATATGCCTTGACCAGGGGGCTATAGCAGAGTGAGTGACCCCTTGCTCAAGCCAGTGACCTTGGGCTTCAAGCTAGCGATCTTTGGACTCAAGACAGTGACCACAGGATCATGTTTATGTTCCCACCCTGAAGCCAGCAACCCCACGCTCAAGCTTGTGAGCTTGGGCTCCAGCCGCATGAGACCACACTCAGCCTGTGACCCAAGAATTTCAAACCTGGGTCCTCTGCATTCCAGTCTGATGCTCTATACCAGGGGTCCCCAAATTACGGCCCACGGGCCACATGCGGCCCCCTAAGGTCATTTATCCAGCCCCTGCCGCACTTCCAGAAGGGGCAACTCTTTCATTGGTGGTCAGTGAGAAAAGTATAGTTCCCATTGAAATACTGGTCAGTTTGTTGATTTAAATGTACTTGTTCTTTATTTTGAATATTGTATTTGTTCCAGTTTTACTTTAAAATAAGATATGTGCAGTGTGCATAGGGATTTGTTCATAGTTTTTTTATAATCTGGCCCTCCAATGGTCTGAGGGACAGTGAACTGGCCCCCTGTGTGAAAAGTTTGGGGACCCCTGCTCTATATACTGCGCCACTGCCTGGTCAGGCTGTTTCTATCCATTCTTGATTTACATGTTTTTTTCACTTTTAAAATTAAAGTCTAGTTTATGTACCATAAAGTACACAGATCTTACGTTTATAGCTTGGTGGATTTTCTACGTATGTACCTCTTAGGTAGCCATCCCATAGGACAGGATATAGAACATTTCCATCACCTTTGAAAGCTCCCTTATGTTCCCTCTCACTCAGTATCCTCACAAAAGTAACCGTTAGTCTTATCTCTGTCACCATAGATGAATTTTGACTGTTTCTAAATTTCAGATACATGGAATAATACTCTTTTGTGTCTACTTCTTTTACGTAACCTTTTTTTCTGTGAGAATCATTCATGTTATTGCATATATATCAGTGGTTCATTCTTTTTCATTACCGCTATATATTATAAAGTTTACCTTTTTTCACAAAGGGAAATTATTAAAGAAAATTTGGAAAATATGTAAAAGGTGAAAGTGGGAAGAAATACCCCTTAGTGCCTGTAAGACAAATATTTCTAAGTTTTGATTTGTTTTCTTTCACTTTTATTCTTTGTATATATACAGTATTCCATAGTTGGAGTCATGACAGTTAAGCTACTATATATCTATTTTTTATTATATAACATATAAGCACTTTTGGAGTCAATGAGCAAAACCAATTGTTCTGCTTAGCCCCGGCTGATTTTACTAATGGGCTGGGATTTTCATTTATGAACTTACTAATTCAACAACTATTTGGTCAGCTCCAGTTGTGTGTTAGGAACTGTTCCAGTCACTGTTCTATGTGCAAGGCATAATATAATGGACAAGGAAGGCAAAAGCCCTGCTCATATGGAGGTGACAGTCTGCACGGTGGAAAGATGGACTTTAAACAAATAAAAGCAAATTTTCAGGTAGCAAGTGCTGCAAAGATAATACATGTATATGGAGCTATAGGAAGTCTCATATACTATTCGTCTCATATACTATTCGTAGTGTTTAAAGTATTAAGTAAAGTCATAAATACATATACGTGACCCTGAAATTTCACTGTATTTCATGTACTTACAAACTAAGATGTACTTAAAAGAATGTTCATACCAGTGTGGTTTTTAATAGTCCTGAACTTCAAACACAAAAATGTCCACCAACAGTCGAATAGATAAATACATTGTAATTATTCATACAATGGAATACTATGCTGCAACAAAAACCAATGTATTGTATTACACCAGGAATGATATTTAATATGTGTTGAGGGAATAAAACAGATACAGAACATATTATATTTATGTAAAATATAAAAACATGGAGAAACTTAGCTATATCATTAGGGGATACATACTTTTTTTTTTAGGTTAGAGGAGGGGAGATAAACTCCTGCATCCATTCAGATGGTGATTCACCTAGCAACCCTGCCTGAGCCAATGCTTGAGTACCAAGCTATTTTTAGTGCGAGGCGGACAGGCTCAGACCAACAGAGCCATCCTCGGTGCCTAGGGCCATACTGGAACTAGTCAAGCCACTGACTCTGGGAGGGGAAGATGGAGAGAATGGGAAGAGGGAGGCGCGGAGAAGGAAGAATCGAACTCAGGACGTTTGTATGCCAGGCGGACACTCTATCCACTGAGCCACTGGCCAAGGCCTACATACTTAAACAATAAAATTATTTTTAAAAGATGAAATGATTACTGCCCTGGCCGGTTGGCTCAGCGGTAGAGCGTCGGCCTGGCGTGCGGGGGACCAGGGTTTGATTCCCGGCCAGGGCACATAGGAGAAGCGCCCATTTGCTTCTCCACCCCCCCTCCTTCCTCTCTGTCTCTCTCTTCCCCTCCCTCAGCCAAGGCTCCATTGGAGCAAAGATGGCCCGGGCGCTGGGGATGGCTCCTTGGCCTCTGCCCCAGGCGGCAGAGCGACGCCCTGGAGGGGCAGAGCATCGCCCCCTGGTGGGCAGAGCATCGCCCCTGGTGGGCGTGCCGGGTGGATCCCGGTCGGGCGCATGCGGGAGTCTGTCTGACTGTCTCTCCCTGTTTCCAGCTTCAGAAAAATACAAAGAAAAAACAACAAAAAACAAAAAAGATTAAGTGATTACCATAAAAATCAGTATAGAGTTACCTCTGGGGAGAGGGAGGAAGTTGTGATTAGGAGGGGGAATGTATGGGAGGTATGTGAGGGTGCTAGGAATATTCTATTTCTTGACCTTGGTCTACTAACAGTAAGGATTATAGAAGAGATGGCAGGGATGGGTACTTGTTCTCTTAAAATAAAGAAATCAGTATTGGGAGAATTTTTTAAAGTATAATTTTGTTTACACTTCTTGGTAAAATTGTTTCTATTTCTTGAGCTTCGGTTTATAATTACCTGATATGAGTTCTCTTGAATTGTCACAAATTTTTTTGACAATATATTTTATTGGAATTGAGGAAAAAGAAATCAGGTGGCCAAGCACTTACTGGCTCTTGGTTTCTGCATATCAGCTCCATTCACATTTTATTGGGCAAATAAGTCATATGGTCAATACAACTCCAGGTAAAAACCTTGTGCATAAAAGGAAAGAGAGTTGTAGAATATTTGAGAACAGTCTTTATGACTGCCTTATATTCTAATAGCTTTCAAATTAAGAAAAAAAATTCTGCTTGTACAAAGCAAATAGACACTTTCCTTCCTTTGCCTTAGTAACCGGTATTACTCTACATAGTGGTTGCTCTAATGACAAAATGGGTCCTTGACCACATGTAGTGTGAGCAGGTAAACAAATTTTGTCTTTAACAACTGAGCCATTGACTTCTTTGTTGCTCAGGCCTAACTCAGCCCATCTGGACTGCTAGAGATAGGACATGTCCTCACTCACCCCACTGGTTCACACCCACGCCATTTCACTAATTTACATAACCCAGCAGACCCTGTAGGCATGTGAGTTTGTAAAGATGCTTTACAGAATGCTGGCTTAATGAAGTTTATTGCACCTATACCAAATTATGTGATAATTGTCTCATATAGTGCTTTTAATTATGCCTTTCAATGTAATGAAGCATGTTGAGTTCTTAGTATAAAATTTCAAAACATGATAGCTCCTCTTTCCCTTGATGGTGATGTGGGTTATTTTTTTAGATGCTCTGATGCTTTCTCTACTATGTGCATGACCTAGTTTACATTTTAATAGCAGGAAATAGTCTTACTCAGATTTGTAACTGAATGCTTTTTAATAGTGTTTTAAAAATATACCACCACTGATATAAAGTGCTTAAGGGAACCATATTTTTTTCTCTTCTTCTTATCTAAGTGAGAGGAAGGAAGATAGACTCCCACATGTGCCTAGACCAAGGTCCACCCAACAGCCCCCTTCAGGGGTTGACGCTCTGTCCATCTGGGGACATGCTTGCAACCGAGCTACTTTTTAGCACCTGAGGTGAAGGTCCTGGTAGCCATCCTCAGTGCCTGCGGTCGATGTACTTCAACCAGTCTAGACATGGCTGCGGGAGGAGGAGAGAAAGAGAGAAACGGGGGCGGGGGGAGGGGTGGAGAAGCAGATGGTTGCTTCTCCTGTGTGCCCTGGCCAGGAATTGAACCCAGGCCATCCACAAGCCAGGCCAATGTTCTACCACTAAGCCAACTAGCCAGGATCAAAAGCTTTTTTTTTTTTTTAATACCATGGCAACTGTTATGTTCACATAAACTGTTATTTTGGTTCTTTTATTTCTTATTGTTCCCATTTTTATTTCCATAAGATGATTGTTGAATAATATGCAATTAAATCAGAACTTTCTGCTTCACAGCCTAGCATCTTTTTTTTTTTTTTTGTCGATAAAGTCTGTGATAAAATAACCCTCTGACATCATAGCCTGTTGCTATAAGAGTATAACATAAAATTGGCAGCATCAATTTATTCAGCACTGTAGCTCAGGATAAATTGAAAGGAAAAGAGGCCAAGTTACAACTCCCATTTCACAGGCCTTGCTTTGGCTGGTCTCTTTGAAGATAACTAACAAATAATGAAACTTGAAAATTTACACCATTAAGAAACATAGTCACTGAAACCAATGAAGGTTATTTGTATCACATATTCTTGTGTGCTTGCCAGAAATGGGGTTGTGATGTCAATGAATAACATCTCTATGTGATGCACAGGCCTTTCCATCAGATTCAGATGTGGGTGCTCAAGGTCCAACCTATAAACCAAAAAGATAAGTTATCTGGGCTTTCTGCTTTGGAAACTTGGACCTTGATAATTGCTCAGTCTTTCTTAGTCCAGGCACATGGTTTCAGTAACAATACACTTCCCTTCAAAACTTAGATTTTCTGATATATATATTTTTTTAGTTTCATAAACTTTACATTCCAGTTCTTTCCTGTATATAATTCTCAAGAACAGTTTACTACCGCATGCAAATACCTGTCAATTTAATGATGGCTGTCTTGAGGCTATCTGACACAATAAGTTTGGAAAGCAAATTTAAAACTCTTAATCTGATCTTTGCATAAAGATTGTGTCACTTCACACCATTACCCTCCCTCTACTTACTTCTCATAGAATTAGTCTTCTTTGGCTCATGGTCTACCTTCTACTTCTCACGAGGATGGTATTACTAAATAGTCTACCAAGGCACACTAGAGCCCTCCAGCTAACCAGCTTGCTAATTTTGTTTTTCTGCCTGCTGCCTGACATATTTTAAGTTTCTATATAGCAGCACCCCCCTTCCAAAAAGCAATATCTATATTCATGTAGTACTCATGATTGTCATTTATAAAATATGTTCGGATTTTCCCTTTATTGGCACATGGGAGTGCACTTCTTTGCTCTTTTGTGTATGTGTATGAGAGAGAGAAACAGAGAGGAAGACAGGGACAGATAAGGACAAACAGGAACGGAGAGAGATGAAAAGCATCAATTCTTTGTTGCAGCACCTTCGTTGCTCATTGACTGCTTTCTTTTATGTGCCATGACCGGGGGCAGGAGGAAGCTACAGCAGAGCAAGTGATCCCTTGCTCAAGCCAGCGACGTTGGACTAAACCAGTGACCACAGGGTCATGTTTATTATCTCATGCTCAGGCCAGCAAACCCACACTCAAGCTGGTGAGCCCACGCTCAAGCCAGTGACCTCGGGGTTTCAAACGTAGTTCCTTTGCATCCCAGTTTGATGCTCTATCCACTGTGCCACCACCTGGTCAGGACTTCTTTGCTATTTGTAATGATATGCATGACCATTTGATTTGTGATCTTTGAAATGTAAGTAGAAGTGATGTAACACATATGCACAGACACCTTAGAAGTCAATGCGTAATCATGGTTCTTCTCCACTGCTGTGATGATCATGGAAGCGTAAGTCATGGTGAAGTTTTATTAGCCTAGTTCCCTGAGTAGTTATGATGAGTATAGTCTTCTGGGTGGCATATCACAAACAAAATACATTTTTTATGAGATAATTGAGATTCTGGTACCACTTGTTATTTTAATATAGCCTAGTCCTGACATTTAGTCAAGGTATGGCAAATGTTACAATAAACCACCTAAAAATTCAGTGGCTTTGTTAATAACAGAATTTTATTTCTCCTTCCTTTGACCTAGTGTTTGGCAGGCAGTCTTCCATGTGGTGATTTAGGGATCTGGACCTCTTCTATTTTGTGACTCCATTATTCCTTAGAATGACAAAAGTCTCTTTGCATTTTTTTGAATCTGCCTGTCAGGCAGAGTTAGGCCTTATATAGGACCTTTTTATGGCAATCCTGATTGCAAGATAAGATGGGATATGTAATCCATGTCTCTGAAATATGGAAGAATTACATTTAGAACTCATAGCACTCTGACATAGAAACTGGAGGTCCACTGAATGAAACCATAGGTCACCCAGGCCTTGTTTGCTTTTAAGATGTGTGCAGGCCCATGCTGCATGAGCAGCCAGCCTGTGCAGGGCCCATGCTTAGAGGAGCCCTGCACTGGGTTTACTGGTCTATTCTCACAGATCATTAAATAAGTTTTGAACAGAGGACCCTGCATTTTCATTTTGCTCAGGGATACACAAATTATATAGCTAGTCTTGGTGTACGTTATACCAGAAGGCTGTACAGATGGACGCTTTCTCTGCATACAGAATGTGGAAGCATTCAGTGAAGATTATGAAAATTTTCTTGTTTAGCTATAGAGAGAAAATGTCTTGAAAAAATTTGTGTGGTTTTCTTTTCTGCACATTCTTACTCATGACCTTTATAGTCAGTGTCATTCTCATTGCCTCAAGAATTCTCTGTAGAATCAGAAATGGAAAACAGTTGATGTTTTTTTAGGTTTTTTTCTTTTTAACTTTAAAAATATGCTTTGAAACCTCACAATATTAAAACAAATACAATTGAAAGCCAAATCTTTTTATTTTCATGAGCTATGTTTTCTTTAGAGACAAGAAAGCTCTTGCGAATTAAAAATACAGGCCCTAAAAGGAGCAGAGCATAGTTGATGCCGTAACAGTTGAAGGTCATCTTGTCTAGGAAGGGGTGCAAGAGTTGGACAGGGCTCAGATTTGGCAGAGATTTCTGGGAACCTATAGATGAGAGAGTAGATTTGCACAGATACATGGAGAAGAGCAAACCAATAGTGCCATCAAGAAACACCAATAGTGCCACTGCCAGTGACCAGAGCAGTGTAGGTGCCAAGTAAATGAGACTATTTGCAAGTCATTTACTGTCTTTCTAGAAATCATTGCCTCTGCTGCAGTCATGTGAACTAACCTGCTTTGTGCTGAATAGTGAGGGACTTCAGTAACTGCCTATATGTTATCTATGGAAGAAGTAAGGGCTAACCGTGGCCTAAAAATTTGCTGAGTCCCATTTAAACTGCCCTGTGTAGACAATCCTATTTTCAGTGGTTGAAAACTTGGTTGAGATCCCTGAAAATAAAGACAGGGTCACTGACATTCCATAAAGGTAGCAGTGATATGAAGGGAAAGCCCCATTACCAGAACGTGGGTGGGAATGGAAAACAGAGTAACTCACCTTTTTCATGTACTATTTTTTGCATTCCCATCCTTTGATTCTATGTGCAACCGAAAATAAGTCCCCTTTCTAGACTGTAAGAACTTGATTGTTATATGGTATACCCCAAGGACTTCAGCTGATACATAGTTATGTACCCCTTCAGCAGTTTTGATAACACATTCACATTTACTATTTTTTCAACAATACTATGTTGTGATGTCTAGATAAGGCATATATTTTATTATACAGATAGTAAAACTGAGTAACACGATGTTTTACTGAAGGTTGCAAAACTTAAAAAGGCAAATCCATCAGTCTAATAATGGTTCTCATTTTAAGAAACTATTTCTACTATGTCATCTTTCCAATAGTGTTTGGAAAGTGTGACAAAAACACCACCCATCTAAACATAAGACTATGAACATGCTTATAAGAACACACCTAAACACACTGCCTGCACTCACTTTTGGTCTTCTCTACCCCTCATCCTGAGTTCCCTACAGCAAGTTGTCAACACAATGCACTGTACTGCCACCAGCAATTTGATTTTGTGAACTACTTTTCTTCATTTGGGGTACATATTCACACAGTGGAAGACAAATCAGTTGTTCAGCTTAACACATTTTCCCTCCTGAGCACTAATTCTAAGTCTTCCTGGTAAGGTTTCAAGTTGAAAGTGCTTTGTTATTAGCCATTTGATATACAAGACAATACTTCCCACATCCAGAATTTTATGAATTCTGACCTTTACAAAGGCACATGATCACTCAGCCCGAGGTATTTCTATGGAGGCCCCTCCTCACACAACCTTCTTCAAGACGAGTGGTCTTAACTCTGTGGGGGCAGGAGACCCCTTGGGGGATCAGTGGGGAACCTATGGGCCAAGCCTGGGACTGCCCAGGCACCACACCATGATTTCCAGCACATGAGCCTGAGATTTCAATATGGCTGACTGTGCTTGGGGACCTACCCTTTGCTAAGGGTAGAGATGAGAAAAGAAACTCCTAAACCTGACAGCTGCATTCTTACACTTCTTTCAAAGGAAAGGAGAAAAGAAATCTGTCATTTCACAAAAACACCGAAGGCTGAATGCCACTTACAAAGCACCCCCAACTGGATGCTGGGCTTCCTCCTCGCAGGCCTCCACCTCCTTCTGTCCTGGCTGCACCAGCCTGTGTCCCCCAGGAGACTCCCGTGCTGTCGCCCTAGCACCCAGCACTGGCGTGGCACATAGTAGTGCTCAGTAAAGATTTACTGAACAAACAATTGAATGAGCAAATAAATAAATGAATAAGTGAATGACAGTGAATGAATGAATGAATGAATGGGCAAACACTTCCCAAGACAACTTAGGTAGCTGACATGATTTCTTCCTGCATTCTAATGTTTTAAATTTTAATTCTGTTCACTTTGACATTTTAAAAATAAGCTAATTTACAAGTTTTATATTTACAGAAAAGTTGCAATGTTAGTACAGAAAGTTCCCATATATTTCATACCCAGCTTCCCTTATTATTAATATCTTACATTAGTATGGTACATTTCTCACAATGAACCAATGATGATATAGGATGATGATAAAGATAATTATTAACTACACTCAATGTATTGAGTGGGAGTGGTAAGGTTCTAGAACAGGGGTCAGGAACCTTTTTGGCTGAGAGCTATGAACGCCACATATTTTAAAATGTAATTCCATGAGAGCCATACAACAACCCGTGTATGTTACGCATTATCTAATAAAAATTTGGTGTTGTCCCAGAGGACAGCTGTGATTGGCTCCAGCCACCCGCAACCATGAACATGAGCGGTAGGAAATGGATTGTAATACTCATGAGAATGTTTTATATTTTTAACGTTATTTTTTTATTATTATTAAAGATTTGTCTGCGAACCAGATGCAGCCATCAAAAGAGCCACATCTGGATCGCGAGCCATAGGTTCCCGACCCCTGTTCTAGAAGAACAAGCGGGTTGAGAGAGAACATTGTGACCATCTTTGGAAAATACAATGTGTCAATGTGAGGTATAAGCAGAAACTAATTGTTCCTATTGCCCCTTTAAAACTGCTTTGTGAGCTTATTCTTGCCTGGATCTTGAATAAAATTTCATCCCAATACCATACTGTTGTGGGCTGTATCTTTATTTGGAACCTCTCTCTGCAGGAGGATTATACATTCCTTTCCTGATGAATGGAGGTGTAGCCTCAGGTGTATGCCTTCTGAAGTGATGTGTCACTAGGCTAGAACCTTTAACAGCCAGCATGGGGTCCACCATATTTTCCTTTCACTTCATCATGATAACAAGTAATATTCCAAAGAGTGGCTACTCTCTCAGTCTGGGTCCCAGAGTGAACTACAGCTATTGTAAGGCTGCAGGAGTTCTTCTCTAGCACGTGGCATGTGTTACATAGTTCTTCACTGTTGAGCCTCTCTAAAACACCAGGAATCCCCGTGGGCTTCACTAATGCTCTAAAACAGAAAGTCCTGTTGTAACATCCCATTTCTGCTATTCTCTTACAGTTTTCTTTCTCAGGGTTTATGTATCTGGAAACATTTTACAAAATTTTGACCTACATGATTGTTAATGTATGGAAAGTATTTCTTCTGTGTTGCATGTTTTTCGGGCAAGTGATAAGGCTCTAATTCAAAGGGGTGTTAAGAAAATATAAACTATGTATAGAATATATAAACTACATTTTAGAGCACTATATTTGGCTGCTTAGATACAGATACTATTTTAAAAGATCTTTTTCATAGTTTTATTCTATACCAAAAACCTAATATATACCGTATATAACCAATATATCAAACAGATAACAAAATTATGGCTCAGTCTCAGTCTTCCTGCCTCTGCCCTATCTGGTATAAATATATGTCCATGGCCATTGTAGATGGATATAATTTGTTTTTTCTACATCTTCCTCTGTAACAGTAGGATAGACAAAAGATAAAGGAAGTTATGTGTCTTGCCACCTAAAGTCACTGAGTATCTTCTTTGGATCTGAAACCAGAACACATGAGTTTCTTTTTATAAAAATTTTTATTAATTTTAATTTATTGTATTTACATGGATTCAAGTGTCCCACTGAATATAACACCCTCACCCCCCCCACTCCATGTCCTTATTTATTCCCCCTTTGACACCCTCCTCCTAACTCCCTCTGGGATTTGCTGTCCTGTTATTTGTATCTCTGTTATGTATATATTATTCCATTAATCCCTTTACCTTCTCTGATCCTATTCTCTCATCCCTCTTCCCTCTGACAGCTGTCCCTCTGGCCCCTGTGACCCCGCCTCTGCCTCTATTCTGTTCCTCAGTTCACTTTGTTCATTAGATTCCATATAAGTGAGCCCATATGATATTTGTCTCTTTCTGTTTGGCTTATGGAATACTACTCAGCCATAAAAAAGGAAATCTTGCCTTTTGTAATAGCATGGATGGACCTGGAGATTATTATGCTAAGTGAAATAAGCCAGAACACATGTTTCTGCTTAAAGTAAATGCTTCATCCCCCCTTTTTCTTTCCATTACTTTCATTTAAAAGTTCTATACATCAAAGAACTACAGTCCTCTGTCAGTTTCTTTCTTCATTATAGATGCCTTCTTGATGGAAAATAACATAGTATTGTGTTGATGAGCAGCCGATGAGATTAAAACCCCATGACTAGACATTTCTATACTGCTCACAGGCAGTGATACTGTCAATATGCCCCTTCTCTGAGAGTAATTGGGATCATGGAATACTCCGTTTTGAGAATGAAGGTGTCGTGGTGGCAGTAGGTAATAATCAGAGATAGCAATAAAGAAAATAACCTACATGACTATGGAAATAAACATCCCTTTACTGTCATTAATAAGCAGATAATTGACCCTATTCTTTGTTCATAACGTTCTCTCAAATGCAAATGGGCTGCGTATGCTTCTACCTTTACACTGTAAACTTCACGAATGCAGCAGCACACCTGCCTTTTATCTCTCTAAACCAAAAACCGTTCCTGGTTTATTTTAAGTGATCATTAAATATTGTTTGAATAACAGACTGAAAGAATGAATACCATACATAGACCCAAACTTTTCTATTTTTTCCAGAGAATTCTACAGGTGTAAGTAGGCTCCTATCCAGTCACTGCATTCAGCTGAATCTCCAGAATCTCCAGGTGTGGTAGTCTTCTTCTTCAGGTCTAGAAGTGGCTCTTTACGGTCCAGTGGTCTACGAACTAAGAGACAATTATCTGCTCTCCACTCATATAATAAACAACAGTGGAGAAGGGACACAATAACCACAGTAAATATTTCTATTTAGAAAAGAATGGAAGATACACAATAGTCACTAGGCCAAAGCAATGCTGGTATCCTGCTAGACAGGCATAAGGAAGGTTCCTTGCCCCTCGATTCAGCCTTAGTTCTGCTCTCTGGAAGGATATCCCTTGAACACTGTCCTCTGAGGTCTCTGTCTTCATCATTTAGATTTTTATTCCATTTCTTTTATTCTATTTGTGAAAAGGGATATTTGCTTTTATATCTCACTTCTTGAAAATATAAGCGTTGCTATTTCTAATAGTGTCTTTTTATGGGGGGTGGCCCTTTTTATATCAACTTTGCTGAGGAATAATATTCATATAATAAAGGCATATATCGTTAATTTTACAGTTCAATGAGCTTTGACAAGTACGTACACCTCTAACTCACTCAAGACATAGACAATGTCTATTACCCAAAATAGTTCCCTTGTGCCTCTTTACAGTCAGCCTTCCCCACATCACCACTCCGTCCCAGTCCCCAAGCAATGCTGACACTCTGTTCTATAGGTGAGTTTGCTTGTTCTAGAATTTCATCAAATATTCAGGTAGTGTTCAAATTTCCAGTTGTCCTATAAATGTCATAATAGTATTGTTCAAATTGTTTGACCAAGATTTATATAAGAATCACATATGGAAAATGCTTGATGTATTCTTTAAATTTTTCTTCTCTCTGTCTTTCTAATAATTTGTTGCAGAATTCGGGTAATGTTTCCTGTAGATTTTCTGACAGTCTAGAATAGATCTTGCTGATTGCACTGAGTTAACATGTTCTTCTCTCCCTACTTGCAGATGATATTGTTTTAGAGACTTGAGCTTACTCAGATTTGATGTTTTGGCCTCATGCATTTTTAATTGAGTTGAAGGATTATAGCATTCAGGAACAACATTCTTTTTGTTGTAGGTAACAGAATTGCATAAGCAAAATATTTTTAATGACTCATGTAACAGGGCATATCATAGATTTAGGCCCTATATCATAAAATCACATACTAATGTTTTGTCTTTCTGCTTGATTCTGGTCTCTTTTGAGTTTTGGCTTCATTCTCCACATCCTCTCATGTTCAAGTCCAAAGACAATAAGTTACTTCCTAATGGTTCAGTTTCACGTCATTGGTATTGATTGGCCTGGTTTGAATCATATGTCATTCTGAACCAATAATGCCATTAAGCAAATAGGATATTCCGATTGGCCACATGAGAGCGACAAGGTGGAGGTCCTCTCACCAGAAACACATGGGCTATTAATAAATTTAAAGAGCTTTAAAATTCAACACTAAAAATAATCCAATTAAGAAATGGGCAAAGGACCTTAATAATTCTACAAAGAAGGCATACAGATGGTCAGTAGATATATGAAAAAAATGTTCAACATCACTAATCAGCAGAGAAATGTAAATTAAAACCATTAGGAGATATCACCTCACACCTGTCAGAATGGCTATCATCAATAAATCAACAAAATAATGTTGGCAAGGATGTAAAGAAAAAGGAACCCTAGTGCACTGTTGGTAGGAATGCAGATTGGTGTAGCTACTGTGGGAAGCAGTATGGAGTGCCTCAAAAAATTAAAAATGTAACTGCATTATGACCCAGCAATTACTCTTCTGGGAATATATCCAAAGAAACCAAACACTAATTCGAAAGAGTATATGCACCCCATCTTCACTGCAGCGTTATTTACAGTAGTGAAGATTTGGAAGCAGCCCAATTGCCCATCAGTAGATGAGTGGATAAAAAGCTGTAGTACTTTTATACAATACAATACTGCTCAGCCATAAAAAAGGAAACCTTATCTTTTGTGACAGCATGGATGGACCTGGAGAGTATTATGCTAAGTGTGAAGCCTCTCAAAGAAAGACAAGGACCATATAATTTCACTTATATGTGGAATCTGATGAACAAAATAAACTAACAATATAGAAACAGACTCATAGATGCAGAGAACAGATCATCAGCTGTCAGAGGTGAAGGGGGTTGGGTGCTGGGTGAAAAAGGTGAAGGAATTAAGCAAATGAAAAAAACCCTCAGACAATAGTATGGTGATTACAAGAGGAAAAGTGGGGTAGGGGGAGGGGGAGGTAAGCAGGGGGCCCCAAACTTTTTACACAGGGGGCCAGTTCACTGTCCCACAGACCGCTGGAGGGCCACCACATACAGTGCTCCTCTCACTGACCACCAATGAAAGAGGTGCCCCTTCCAGAAGTGCAGCAGGGAGCCGCATGCGGCCCATGGGCCATAGTTTGGGGACGCCTGTAGAGGGTAAAGGGATAAATGATTATGGAAAGAGACTTGACCTGGGGTGATGAACACAGTGCAATGTACAGATGATGTAGTATAGAATTCAATTGTACACCTAAAAACCTATATAATTTTATTAACCAATATCACCCCAATAAATTCAAATAAATAAATAGGCACAATTATATTTCGGTTTACAAATGTGAACTTAGTTTACATATATGTTAACTAAAGTGACTTTCTACTACATAATCTTTTACATACAACGACCCTTATGTATAAACAATATTTTCACTGAAGTGAAGGTGGAGTGAGGTGGGTAATAAAGTTTGGGGGAAGAACCTTTAGAAATATTTCCCAAATTCCTCTCTTCTAGGTCAGCGCTCACCTACTACTTACTGTCTCTTATCTGAGAAGTGAGAAGTGGTAAAGCTAAGTTTTAATAAGGGAAAGAGATCAGGGATTATGAAGAAAAGGTGCGAATGGGGACTGACCGCCAGCCCATACGGAAAATGTGCATTTAAGAAGTAACAATGGTAAGGTTACAGAATGCAAGCGCTCAGAAGTGAAAAACTTGGTTTACCAGGTTATTTTTAAGGTCAACTGTAGAGCATTAGTGGTTTTATAAAACATTTCTTCAAGGTGACTTACCAGCATTAGATTGAGGTGGATGTTTCGTGAGAAAGACCAAGATATCCTGAACCTCCAGAGGAGGTTCATGGTCAACAAAGCCGGTTTTCTTCATGCCACACGGGTACGTAGCACCGTTCAACCTGGGAGACCACTAGCTAGTTGCAACAAGGACCACGCTCCTCCCAGCGACCCCCACCCCCTTGCGTTGCGTCACTTCCGGCCCTTGCAAGACGCATCCGGGTCAGATTGAGTCTTTTGCTCTGGGAGTCTGAGACTGGTAGGGGTGTCCCGCTGTCCGCGCTCTTCCTTCCCCGTGTGGCCAAGCCGCAGTGTCCATCGGCCAGAAGTGATCCCCTGCCCCGAGCAGTGAAAGACGAGCCGGAGACCGGGCTGGGCCGCTGCAGTGCGGGCTGGAGACTTTGCTCTTACGCTTGCGGCTGTCTCTGGGAACCGGGTGCCAGCCCTGAGGAGTCTTCAGCGGACAGCGACCCCCTTCCCCGGCTCCCCTGCCTGTCCTGCCGGGGAGGGCGGAAGATGCCAGTAAAGAAGAAGAGAAAGTCCTCAGGGGTGGCAGCGGCAGTAGCGGAAGACGGAGGCCTCAAAAAGTGTAAAATCTCCAGGTACCACCTTCCCCCCCACCCTTCAGTCTTTCCTCTTGGCTGGAAGGCTAGAGAAGGAGGAGGTGGGCCGGGTCCCCGAGGCTCGAGCTGGGGAGAGATGACCCCCTCCCCCTCGGATAAACCTACGTGGTAGGCTTAGCACCCCGCGAGTCTCTGCTCCGGACTCCACCTCGTGTTCGCTGCGTGTGTGCCCTGGCGCCTGTGGAGGGATAGCAGAGTCACCCCACGTTAGAGCCTCGGTGCCCTGGAGGGTGGGGAGCAGGAATGCGCGTTTGTAATTGCGCTCTTTACCCTACCCCTTCACCCCTACTCCTTTCACTCCTACCCTTTCACCCCTACTCCTTTCACCCCTACTCCCTTCACCCCTCCTCCTTTCACCTCTACCCCTTCACCCCTACTCCTTTCACCCCTACGCCTTCACCCCTACTCCTTTCATCCCTACTCCTTTCACTCCTACCCCTTCACCCCTACTCCTTCACCCCTCCTCCCTTCACCCCTCCTCCTCCTTCTTCCCAAACAGATTCGCGGAAGGGTTACTTCTAGAGTTTCTTTGTAGCATGTGAAGAAAGGAACAGAACGTGAGAAATCGACCTGACATCTGCCATGGGAATGATAGAAAGGAAAGCTCCCCATTTTGCAATTGGTCTCCAAATTTAGTGGTCTAATCCGGAGGATCCCAGCAAGTGGCCTTTTAAATCGCAGGAGCCCCATTTTCTGGAAGTATAGTATTTCCACCTGCTCCAAGTCCTTGTGTGCTGAATTGGGAAGGCCTGGCATGGCGTTTTGTTTTCTAGCATTCAGGATGCTGTTAGTTTTCAATATAAATATTAATAATTGAGAGCTATTGTACTCTGTATCCTCTTGGAGAAAAAGAAAACAAAGCAGGGTTGTAGTTACAGATCTTTGATCCCATTGTAACATGTCATTGAGGCATCAGGGCAATATTGTATGCTGCTAAATATTATTACAATTTAGGTGTGAGAAGTGGGTTTTATAAATCTCCTTATGGAAGGTCTTTGATTGTATCTATGGTTGGCACTTGATATGATAGCTTCAGGTGCTACCATTAAAAGAAGACCATAGCCAGCATTATAAAGAGGAAATAATGATAGAATTCTCCTTAGAAATCTGCTTAAAATGTGAGGTAGGAAATTAGTCTGCATCTTCCTTTTGGTAATTGGTTCAGTTTTTTTCTTTGGCTTCATTACACTATTTGGGAAAACAGAGCCTAAGTATACTTGGGCTATTACTGTGAAAGATGACCTCTTAGTAACTCACACTAGAATTTGACATGGTTACTACTCTAGGTCAAATTTTTATGAAACATTTAGATAGTTTGTGCTACTCTAACTTGTAGGTACTTTAAGTATATATAGTGTATCAAAATTATTTAAGCACTTTAAGGAGCTGAGCAGTCATTATTAGCACTCAGGTGATATTTTGCTCTATCAACTTGAACTTTTAAAAATGGCTCCCTTATTTTACATTACATTACTCAGCTGCAGAAGTTAAAGCATTTCTATGTCGTTGTGATAGTGTTAACTATTTGAGCTCCTGGAGAAAGGGTTCTCTGAAGTTCATTATATCCTCCTAATGGCCATTTATGAACTTTCCAACTTTAAATGACTTTATGGAAAAGATAAACAGAGTAGGATTAAACAGCTTTGGCACAATTGTACAAATGTTATCTTTTAGGTATTTTTTGTTTTTTAATCTGTAGAATTTGTACCTTTAGGTCCTAAATAATCTTTTACTTTTAAATATATATACTTAAATATATATATATAAGCTTTTAAATATATATATAAGCTTTGTAGATGATCAACAACTGTAAATATATAGCTTTATTGTAAAATATTGATGAATTAACTATCAAAATATACTTTGTAAGATTTTATTTTCAAATGTGTATCTATTATACATGAATATAATTTCCGTGCTGTTCAGAAGTACCATTATAAAGCTTTACTTCCCAATTACTAGTCCTACATTGAGATCATTAGGTTGCAGTTCTGTGTGGTCTTTTGAAATCTAGAGAAATAATTTTTGTTGATACTTTTGGAATTTGATAGTGAGCAAAATAGAATTTGGGTTTTATTAGCCACAAATTTTTATGTATAGACTACTGTATCAAATTGCTAATACTTAACAACTCTAATTTTTTCCCATAACACCAACTGTAAAAGTAAAATACTTATACCTCGTTAGTTTGAATTGACATAGTTCATATTGAACTTAGCTTTTCACTAAAAGTTGAGATGATAAAATTCTTAGGCATTTGTGTGTTTTCTAAGCTATTGCAGATCCCAACCCCCTGCTAGACTAATAAGTGGAGAGGAACATTTTTCAAGCAAGAAGTGCCTGGCTTGGTTTTATGAGTATGCAGGTAATGAAATTAATATAAGAAGATATCAGTCACATGCTTTAAAACTTTTTTTTGGTTCATTCATTTAACAAATTATTTATTTCAGGCCTGCCATGTGTTAGTCTGTGTGCTGGGATCAGGGTCAAAGTTGAGGACTGTTGGGTAGGCCAAGAGTTTGGTGCCCATTCAGGCTGTCTTTAAATGTATAATTTAGTATAATTTAGTGAGGGAGTGAAACTCATTTATTATTAATACAATTTGTAAACAGTTTTACTTAATGGTTTACATCCATTGGCTAAAGTAAGTTCGTATATTGGAAAACAGAGTATGTCATAAAACATTTTATACTATACATAGTTCTTATTTTTCTTTTCAATATTCCTCTGAAATTTTTCTGAATCACCAACTGACATTTTCTGAAAATTTTGGGAGACATAGCAAAAGATTTAAAACTCTGACATATTATTGCACAACACACTCTTTAGTAATTGCTGTTGAGCCACTGACTTCTATGAGAGCTGCAATAATAAATTAAAAATAAACAATGATATTAATGCAATGTGATAAATGTTGTGTGGAAGATGCAGTGTGAAATTTCCCAGGAGGAACATATAACTCAGCTTTGAAAATATCAAGAAAGGCTTCTTGAGGAAGCTTAAACTAAATCCTGTAATGTTGGATATAAAGCTTTTGGCCTAGGTTGGGGTGAAAGTCAAAGCCAGGGATGAAGCTGAAGAGTTAGGCAAATACAGCAGCCCCAGGGTTATGAACGAGATGGGTTCTGTAGGTTTGTTCTTGAGTTGAATTTGTATGTAAGCTGTAACAGGTACATTTACCTATTAAATGCAACTTAGATGTTTAACAGATGCTTAACATAGTATTTATTTTTACCTTTCTGAGCATATAAATACTTAAAACATTTTCAAACCTACAGAACCTATCTTGTTCATAACCCTGGGACTACCTGTATATGAAAAAAACCCACTTGTTTCCCATTTATTACTATTATTTTCCATGAGAATGCTTTTGATTTTTAGATACTTGATTTTAAAGCTCTTTTCTCCCCTGTTTCCTTTCTCTTACCTGCCTCCCTGTTTTTTCCTGCTCCTTTGTCATTATCATTCTGAGATTGTTTATTTAAATTAAAACAATGTGTATGCAGTCATTGTATTATATGTAGTATAATCAAGTTAGAGCTTCAAGTGTACTCTCAACTTGAGATATACTGTATTTTCCTGTGTCTAAGACGCATTTTAATATTGGGGCCCGAAATTTGAAAAAAAAAATGTATAGTTATTGAACTCAAGTTTTATTCATCATAAAATTCATACAACTCCTCATTACTGTCAAAACTCCCATCTATTAGCTTGTCCTCATCTGTGTCTGATGACGAATCACTGCCTTCAGCAATGAGTGCAAAAACAAGCACGAAAAAGTGGGAAATAAAAGTAAAAAAATCTACAACGACTTTTTAAGATAGCCAGTTTTAGATTCCAAATTTTTCAAAAAAAAAAGATGCATCTTCTACATGGGGAAATATGGTAAGTTTAGGCTAACTGTAGGACTATGAGGGTGGGGTGCAGTCACTTCACTGTTGGAATCTGCTGAGTGATCTCAAAAGTATACTGGTAATTTAAAAATTCTGTAGTAACAAGACAGGCTTTTTCTAGACCAGAAAAACTGCTATATCATTGGCATCCCAAGACAGCCACTAACCCAAATTAAGTAAAGGGAATTCATTTTATTACTGATCTCCATTTAAAAAGTTGACCCATTATTCAAAATGCCAGTTTTATTGTTATGTATGATACAGAATCAAAAGGTCACTCATCTTATTTTACTTACAAAAGTTGCTAGATATAGTAAAATTACTCATTTTTTTCTTTCATGTTTACTTGTTTTACCTTTGCTAGCGACTTTCTTATGTAGCATAAGATTATATTTAGTTGAACATTTATTTCCTATATTAGCATTTTTCATAGCCAGCCTAATTGCTATCTTTATTTCAAAAATTATGCTCATTACATAATTGTTCCTAATGACCATTCTGTTAAGTAGACACTGTTATTCCTGTTTTATAGATGAGAAAACTGATGCTTAGATTAGGTAATTTGCTTAAGATCATACAATGACAAGAGCCATAATTCAAACTAGGTCATTCTGACTGGATTTTATGCTTTTAACTACTACTGTTTCATAGTGTTTATTTAAAAAAAAAAACTATGTGGCAACTAATTTTCCTTTTCAAAGAAACTATTAGTAAGTACACTTGAGGTTAACTTATCTTCTGTCATTTATGGAATAATTCAATAAATGAATTTATTTAATAAATTCAATAAATTTATTAAATAAATGAAATATTCAATAAATATTTATTGAGCCCTTGTGTACTCGGCACTGTGACACGTGCTGGGAATATAATAGTAAGTTAAGAGAGACCCTTGCCCTTGGGTCTTGCCTTCTAGTGAGAAGACATACAGTAAACGGGTAAGTAGACAAGATAATTATAGATTGTGGAGGGTTATAAAGGCAATAAATATGGTGAGGTTCAGGGATAGAAAGTAGAAAATTTGGATGGATTTTCAAATAGAATGATTAGAAAAGGCCTCTAGAGGTTATGATGGGCAGTGAACTAATTGATGAGAAGGAACTAGTTACTTACCAAATAAATAGTAACTTTCATTTTAAAATGGGGATGTCCCTTATTAAAATGAAGACAATTATTGTGCCTACTGAAATAACACATGTGAAGCAGTTAGCACAGTACCTGGTGTATGATCAGAACTCAATAAATGTTAGCTATTATTAAAAGAGTAATAGTATTGCAGCATCAGTTTAACTGGCTGTATATTTTTGCAATACTGCTCCAAAATTACTAGTATAGCTCCTGTGTAGCTCACGATGGAGGTGCTGTATCATTCATTTAGCCTAGTTTTTTCCCTGATCATCTGCTATGGCTGACTTGATTTTTGAGTCTATAGACATAGTCGAGAAGATTTTTTTTTAAATTTTAAAATGTTTTGCCATTAACCTTGTTAATATGATATTAATAGGTCATGTGTGATAAGTCTGATGGTTTTGCCCTTTTAGAAGACCTCTCATCTGACCAATATTTAAATTAGCCAAGGATTCAGTAATGCACTGGACTTAATACTAAACAAAAGCAAGTAAAGTGAAAAGATACTTTTAAAGTCTTACAAAGAATCAAAATTAGGGATAGAAGGTCATAGTCCTAATAAAGTATCCAGCTGGCAGAGTGAACTAAATCATTTCCATAACTTCTTAAATTGATTGGAAAACTGTTTTTTTCTGAAAGTCAGTTAAATTCAGCTCCCTGGGAGTAGTTTTATTGTAAGAGTATGTTTTAAGAAAAATAACTGACATTATGCAGTCTGGGAGAAGAACACTGATCTAGACCTTGTTTTAGATTTAGATTTGTAACTATATGGCAAAGTCACTTAACATTTACAGAAAGGTCTTCTATGATGCACTTATATGTCTTAATATAACATAATTTAACTTGATTTTAATCTAATTTTAATCACTAATCTTAGTATTTAGGGAGACTATATTTTATAATAGTAACTGATATTTCTTGACGTAACTCTTCAGCTTTCTCTTCTAATTACTAATGGTGACAGCTTCAAGAGCAAGTCAGCTTTCTTGTTGCACAAAAGAATTTAGAATGTATTCCTATCATACCTTATACAAAAAACTTCTATTAAATTTTTATCTGGTGTTTACTTTTATCCAAACCACATATAAGGATGCATGTTCAAATATATTTTAACAACTATTGTATATGTGTGTTTTTTAAATTACTTAACACATTCATGTTAAAAAATCATCCAGGTATGTATTAGGAAGTGAAAATTTCATATAATTGTTACCCCTTCATCTTTTAACACCTCACTGCATAAATAAGTGCAGTATTTATTTAAACCAAAAGTTTTAAAAGGATTTTGGTTCAGACCACATCATCCTAGCAGCCTGGCTCTCATCTGAAACAGCAAGAGTGTATCATCCACATTCTAGATGGCTACATTCTTCTATTAAGAAAAACCTGAAGACATTAACTTCATGTTGAACTTGTGAACTATTGATACTGATGTAAAATTCCACCTGAGCAGCCTAGATTTAGTTTGTGATTTATAAAGTTGAAGTACTTTTTTTTTAGTCCTTAAAAAAGGAAAACATTCAAATTTCTCTTGGCTAACATTACAGGACTATATCTTCAAAAGCCAAGTGAGCGAAACACATTTCCATCATATTTCATTGTTTTAGTCTTTTTAAAAATTGAGATATAACATTATATTAGTTTCAGGTGTAGAACATAATGATTTGTTCTATACATATATTACGAAATGATCACTAAAATAAGTCTAGTTAACATCATCACCACACATAGTTAGAAAAATTTTTTTCTGAGGTGAGAACTTTTAAGAACTACGCTTTTAGTGACTGTTAGCTACACAGTACAGTATTGTTAACTATAGTCACTATAGTCACTATACCTGTACTGTATGTTACTTCTCAGGTCTTATTTTTAACTGGAATTTGTACCTTTGATCACCCTCACTCATTTTGACTACCCTCTACTCCCACCTCTTGCAGCCACAAGTCTGTTTATTGTATGTATGAGTTTGGTTTTGGGGGTTGTTTTATATGAACAGTTCACATGTAAGTTAATCAATCATACAGTATTTTTTTTTTTTCTGACTTATTTCACTTAGTGTCCATCCATGGTGGCACAAAATTGTGGTTTGGTACTGGCACATTCTAGTTAAGTGAGAAACTCAAACATTCTTAAGTTTCTTCATATTTATGCATTGCCAAAAATTTTCTTTAAGAGAAGGCTCTCAGTAAATATATATATATTTTTAATAGCCAGGTTAATTTATTGTACAAAATAGTGATTGATATTAATGCTGTTTTATTTTTTATTTTCTTAATTTTTTTGTAATGTGGTATTTAAAGAACATTTCAGAAATTTAAGATTCTGCAGCAAATATTTATACTTTATCAAAGGCATGTCAAAATTCAAATTCAATTATTTGAAAACCTGTTATGTTATATTCATAGATGGCTCTAAGCAGAATGGCTTATGTTTTAAATTGATATTCAATTATAACAATAAAATATGTAAATTATTGTTTCTTTGAAGGTCCTGATGAAGTTGTAGGGCCAGAAGGAATGGAAAAATTTTGTGAAGACATTGGTGTTGAACCTGAAAATGTATGTTTTATTTCTAAGTAGAATGTAATACAAGTGGGGTATAGCATATTCATAAATTTCTAAAAATTGGGACATTTTAATTTTATATGAAGATTTTATTTCTTCAGGTTTATTATTGTGTATTTTTATTTGGGATATTTTTAATCCATTTAAATTGGGTACAAGTTCTCTTTCTTGATGCAGATGATGCAGATGTCATTTGTAATAGGGTGACGATAATTCTACTTTTAGAAACTGTTAAGACTTTTTACTTTTAAGAAATTGGTCCATCCAAATTTCTTTATAGTTGATAATGTCAAAGGTTACACTCCTTAACATTTGAAAGTAGGAAATAGTTGTGTAAAAATGCTCTCCATGATAAATATAGACATGATTATCTCTATGCTGACTTTTTCCCTATCCTTTATGTTCTGTTCTTTCCAGATTATTATGTTAGTTTTAGCGTGGAAATTGGAGGCTGAAAGCATGGGATTTTTTACCAAGGAAGAATGGTTAAAGGGGATGACTTCATTACAGTAAGATATTTTTTTAAAAAACAAATTTGATGGGCTATTTGAAGATCTTAATTGATATTTTGTGCTTTGTAATTTTTAGGAGTAAGGTTTCACTTTAGGTAATCAAATTGGTTTGATCTATTACAATCAATTTAGGATTGACAAAATTTATATTGTGATTTGGCAGAATGAAAAGTTACCCCATTTTTCATATTGTTTAAGAAAGAACCTCAGTACAGTCCTGTTAAAATTTATTGAATTTTTGGTGGGTAAATAAGAGGTCCATGATGAAAGTTATTTACCCAAAGGTTTGTTTGAGTAATAAAGGATTTCCTTCTCTAACTATAGAATTCTATGTAAGAAGTTTGTTCTTTGAGCACTCTGAAGCTCTGGGGCCTCCTCTCTTCAGTTTTATATTTGATCCAAAAATGAAATTTGAAGATAGAGTTAAATGATACTTTAATTATTACTTTTTTCCAAGGGAATATCATAAAGATAAAAAGTAGAACTAGGCCCTGGCCGGTTGGCTCAGTGGTAGAGCGTCGGCCTGGCGTGCAGAAGTCCCGGGTTTGATTCCCGGCCAGGGCACACAGGAGAGGCGTCCATCTGCTTCTCCACCCCTCCCCCTCTCCTTCCTCTCTGTCTCTCTCTTCCCCTCCCGCAGCGAGGCTCCATTGGAGCAAAGATGGCTGGGCGCTGGGGATGGCTCCTTGGCCTCTGCCCCAGGCGCTAGAGTGGCTCTGGTCGCAACAGAGCGTCGCCCCCTGGTGGGCGTGCCGGGTGGATCTAGGTCGGGCGCATGTGGGAGTTTGGCTGACTATCTCTCCCCGTTTCCAGCTTCAGAAAAATACAAAAAAAAAAAAAAAAAAAAAAAAAAAAAGTGGAACTATATGGCTCCCCTGCAACCTTTAGCCATTCTACAGTAGGGTTAGGATGCTGCCCTTGAATACTTCATCGGCTACAGAATTGCTTCTTTGTAAATAATTTGATTTTGGCTTTCCAGAGTTAAGTAGGCTGAGTTTCAGAATCAGTTAGTGATTATATGATGTTTATATCATGTTTCTAATATTCATATCCTATGCTACTAGTTTCAACGTTCTAAAATAGGAATCATTTACAATATTTTTGAGCCAAAAACTGGGCATATCTTAGTCATATGATTTTCTGTTCTGATTATGCTTTCATGAACACATTTAACTGTTTTTTACTTCTTGTTTGAAGCCTTTAAATTTCAAAATTCCAGATTATCTTGAAGTGTATAGAGAACTGAAATTTTCCTATTTGAATTTTCAGTGTATAATGCTCTATAATTCCTATTTAACCAGCATTAATATCTAGATTATAATTAGGTAAAAACCTTGCTCATGTGAACCAAATCATAATTTCTAGATTAGAGCATAAAGTCAGCCATCTGACTTCTATTATGTATAGGTGAGATAAAGGTTCTGAGTCTCAGAGAGGTAAAGGACATATTTGGGCCCTGAACAGTTGGCTCAGTGGATAGAGTGTCAGCCTGGTGTGCAGACCTCCCAGGTTCGATCCCCATTCAGGGTGCACATGAGATGTGACCATCTGCTTCTCTTTCCCTCTCTCTCCTGCTTCTCTTTCTCTTCCTCTGTCACAGCCAGTAGCTCGACTGGTTTGAGCATGGGTCCTGAGTGCTGAGGATAGCTTGGTTGGTCCAAGTGTCAGCCTCAGGCGCTGAGGATAGCTCAGTTTATTCAAGCATCAGTCCAGATGGGAGTTGCCGGGTGGATCCCAGTCAGGGTGCATACGGGAGTCTCTCTGTCTCCCCTCCTCCCACTTAAGAAAAAAGAACATATTTGCTAAAATTTGCATAGCTCCTTTGTGGCAGGGCTAGAACCTAGAATTTAAATTTCCTGATTACCAGTCTACCATACTGTACTTTGATTTGTACAATATTCTTTTGTATATGTGTTGGCGTTCTTTCTAAAATAGGTCATTCATTATTAACTATTTAAATCATAGTATTTACAACCAATACTGAGTTCTGTCATTTATCCAGGTGTCGTTAATATTGATTCTGAAATTCTTTGGTTTATTTCCAACCTTTAATTAGCTTTTTAGAGAAATATAAAATATGGATACAAAAGATTAGGCAAAGAATATAACTAGTTTTCACATAGCTTGGTCTGTTTTATTGAAATGTATATCAGTTGTAACATGTCTTATATTCAATATAAGACATTTTTATTTAGCATTGTAACTACTTTTTTTGCCTAACCAGTGGTGGCGCAGTGGATAGAGCATCGACTTGGGACACTTAGAACCCATGTTTGAAACGCCGAGGTCGCTGGCTTGAGTGTAGGCTCACCAGCTTGAGCATGAGATCATAGACATGACCCCATGGTCGCTGGCTCAGCTGGAGCTCCCACTCTTCTCCCCCATCAAGGCACCTATGAGAAGCAATCAGTGAACTAAAAGGAATGCAACAGAAAGATGATGTTTTTCATCTCTCTCCCTTCCTGTCAGTCTCACTCACTGTCTCTCCCTCTCTAGCTAAAATAAATAAATAACTGCTTTTTGTACCACTTTTACTGCATTTTTTGTATATTGCTTTTTTGAATATTCCAGCTAACAGTTGTTTGTATATTTTTAAGACAAAAAGTTTTTAACTTATGTTTTTGCATAACTTCATATATTTTGTCTTTGTATATCAGAAATGTATAAACATAAAGCATTTCTAATATTTACTCTTGAATAATTAGCAGCATACAGCTTTGAGCCCAAGGATAAAAATTAAATAACTCATGAACATATTTTTTATTAGCATATCTATAGGCAGTTCACAAGCTATACAAAATAAAAGCAAATATATAGCACTTAAAATTGAATTAGAGGTTTCTTTTTAATTCATTATTTCTTGTCTATCTGCCTGGAACTCTTTGTTGGATAGCCTTGAACCTGCTCAAATTAGGCAAGCATACTTGACTGTGAAACTATGCTGCTCACAAAAATTAGAGTATTTTTCAAAATGAATATGAAGTGATAAAAAGAAGCATTTTGTTTTTCTTTTATTAAGAACATCAGAAAAGCAAAGGACAAGTCAAAGAAAGTTGTTTGATTATGCAAATGAGATGCAAAACCAACTTTTATTTCATTGGTGAAAATACACCATACAGAAGGCTGAAAGTACTGGAGTATCTGTGCATTCCCTGACCCCCTATTTTTTGTGAGTAGTGTAGTTGATTTTCCTTCATGATCTATAATAGATTGCTGTGTGAAGTAGAGTTGATATGAGAGTTAGGGACATCTACCTCCATACAGTCAAAAAAAATTTTTTTTTTAGATGATAGGAGGGGAGATAGGCAGACTTCCACATGTGCCCTGACCGGTATCCATCTGGCAACCCCATCTGGGGCTGATACTCAAGTACTGAGCTATTTTCAGTGACAGGCTGATGTGCTTCAACAGAGCTATCCTTAGTGCCCGCAGCCATGCTAGAACCAATCAAGCCACTGGCTGCAGGAGGGGAGGAGAGAGAAAACGGTAAGAGGGAGGGGGAGAAAAGCAGATGGTCACTTCCGTTGTGTGCCCTGACCAGGACTCGAATCCCAGGCATCCATACACCAGGCTGATGCTCTATCCACTAAGCCACTGTCCAGGGCTGCAGTCAAAAATTTATATAACTTTGACTTCCCCCAAAATTTACTAATAGTTACTTTTGACTGTGCATATTACTTATATTAGACATCAAAAATGAAAAGATAATGTGAAAAATTTTCATATTTATTTATAGGTATAACAATTTATGCATTGATAATGCAGAAGCAGTGATGTAATTGCCTTATGATGATACTCTAGTATAAGCTGTACAATTGCTTCACGGTAGTAAGGAAATCTCCAAAGAATTTTCCAACATATTTATTTTAAAAAATGTCTGCATATAAGTGGATTGGCACAGTTGAAACCATATTGTTCAGGGTCAACTATACAAAGTACCTTTTCTCAATTGGCTGAGTCTTATTATTCCCTGAAATTTGTAAAATAAAACAAACTTGGCAATAGTTTAAAATTTAAACATAGAGAGACAAAAAAATCTGTATAACTGTAAATTTTTAAATTTCTAATTGTCTAGTACATTTGGTTTTATGTAATAGTCATACAATGTAATACTTGATTCCCTTTATAAATTTCTTAATATTTTTAGAATTTTTATTTAACCTAGGCATAATTATTTGATGGTCCCTAAATTATCTAAATGTAGTTACCAGTTATTTCAAATTAATTAATTTTAAGCCTTAGAAAACTTTAGTAGAGCTCTGATAAAGAGTAGATGGCCCTGGCTGGCCCAGTGGATAGAGCACTGGCCTGGCATATGGACGTCCTGGGTTCGATTCCCGAGAAGTGACCACCTGCTTCTCTCCCGCTCCCCTTCCCACCCTCTCTTCCTCTCCTGCAGCCAGTGGCTTGGTTGGTTCAGCGTGGGCTGGGCGATGAGGATAGCTCAGTTGGTCCAAGCATTACCCTTAGCTGCTAAAAATATCTCAGTTGATTCAAGTATCCGTTGCAGACAGGATTGCTAGGTGGATCCCAGTAGGGGCACATGCGGAAGTCTGTCTCATTATCTCCTTTTCATTTACATAAAAAAACACAACAGTCTGGTAGTTAAAACATATACTGTGGTCAAAGATAGTGGATTAATTGAAGTCTATAATTGTATAATGCTTAACAGTTTTCAGAATACTTTTTTCCATTCACTTATTTTTAGAGCTGTTTATTGATGCAGACTTTCCAAAACTAACTTTTCTTTTTCTTTTGTGTGAAAGAGTATGAGTATTCATATTCATATTTATGAGTATGAATTGGTATATAATTAGACTGGAATGGCCATTTTGTAAGTTTTAGGAGATGTAATTGCCATATTTTTTCTAGGTATTCTTTGTAGTTTTCATCATTGTTTAATAATATTCAAATTTCTCTTCAAATTGGATTTAACTTAGTAGATGTTTCTATTAAATACCTATATTATGTAAGGTACTGTGCCCCTTACTGTTGATTTCAGTGAAGCATAAGACATGGCACATGTCCTCTAATTACATTCAAATAGGGCAAGGAAGGCATTACTATACTATAACCTTAAATCCAGGTAGAATGTGACAAATGTTAGTTTAAAAACAAAATACCGTGGAAGCACAGCTACTTATATAAGGTTAATTTTAGCTGAATAGATAAGAAATTCTTTATAGGTGTGGAATTTGAACTGAATGTTGACGAATGATTAGGATTTTGATGGTTGAAGATAGAGGAAAATGTTTCTGAAGAGGAAATTGTTATCAGAGCTTTGAGAAAGGAAAGCATATGTTTGAAGAAAGTAATCTGGTTTGTCATAATCAAATGGTATGTTAAGAAAATTGACGGACTAGGTTTAAATTCCATTGGTAATGGCTACGTTATGGAGGAGGGCTTTGGCTAACATGTTGAGAGTTTAAAGCATATGTTATAGACACTGGGAAACTATCAGAAATTTTTGAGGACAGGAATCATCAGAGGTTTTTGGGAGAGTTTGCAATAGAGCAACTGTTTTAATGTCAGACATTTGATTTTTTTTTTTTTTTTTTGAGAGAGAGATTGAGGGAGAGGAAGACAGAAACAGCAAGCTACTCCTTTTTGTGCCCCGATTGGGGAATCGAACCAGCAACCTACCAACCAAAATCAGCCTGGGCTTAATTTTATTTATTTATTTATTATTGATTTACAGAGAGACAGAGGAAGGGAGAGGAGGGGATGGGGAAGGGAAGCATTCATCTGTTGTTCTGCTTAGTCATGCATTCCCTGGTTGCTCCCGTGTGTGTCCGGACCAGAGATCAAACTCGCAACTGTCGTTTGGGGATGAAGGTCGTAAGCAACTGAAGTAATTGGCCAGGGCCTCTTTTGAGAATTTTTTGAAAACTGGACCTTATCCCCATTAAGATGTACATATGCTGCTACACGCAAAATACTGCATATGGATCTTCCTCTTCCTTGCATTATGGATTTAGGATTCCAAGAATACTTGTAAATTTTTGTTCTGGCATACCTTACCAGCAATGGAGAACTTTTCTGATATCTGTTAGCTTAGGTGCTGGGAGCAAAAGTGAAATACCATGATGGGGGAGAAAACTGTGAGCATAGAAGTTTGAAAAGATTAAGAAAAAGAGGTAAGAAGATAGCATCTGACAAGAATGGTAGTAACTAAGCTGCCTGTCAGTAGATTTCAGGATGTATACCATCTGGTTTCCTTATTAAGCCCTGGAAATTGAAGGTTAAAGTTAATGGTCTATCTTGACTTTATTTAGGGGAGGGAGGAAGTGGGGAGCATTTATACGACAATTTGATGGGTGTGGAAGAGTGAGTTTTGGGGATGCTAGGGCATGTGTAGTGTGTGACTATCATTTGTCGAGCCTTTTGGGCCTACCAACTAATTGCCATTAGTGTCTGTTCCTTCTTCCCAGGGTCATCATAATAATTTTAAAATGCCCCCTTCCACATATTCAAATAACCCCAGAGGTGGTGGATTGTATTGTTCTAGTCAATAGACCTGATTCAGAGAAAGTTCTAAATTCAGAACTTTGTGAATAAAATTTTTCTTTTTCTTTTTTTTTTTTTGGATTTTTCTGAAGTTGGAAATGAAGATAGTCAGACAGACTATCCCCAACCGGGATCCACCCGGCATGCCCACCAGGGGGCGATGCTCTGCCCATCTGGGGCATTGCTCTGTTGCAACCAGAGTCATTCTAGTGCCTAAGGCAGAGGCCATGGAGCCATCCTCAGCGCCTGGGCCAACTTTGCTCCAATGGAGCCTTGGCTGCGGGAGGGGAAAAGAGAGACAGAGAGGAGGGAGAGAGGGAGGGGTGGAGAAGCAGATTGGAGCTTCTCCTGTGTGCCCTGGCCGGGAATCGAACCTAGGACTCCTGCACACCAGGCCAACACTCTACCACTGAGCCAACCGGCCAGGACCTATTTCCTTTTATATTAGAGCATATTTATTGGGACTTACTGATTAAGAAAGAGAACCTCCTCACTTAGGTTCTAATATGTAAGTGAGAGACTTTTTTTTTTTTTTTTTTAGAGAGACAGGAAGGGATAGAGATGAGAAGCATTAACTCATAGTTATGGCACTTGAGTTTATTAATTGCTTCTCATGCATGCCTTGTTGAGGGTTGAGGGAGGGCTCCAGCTAAGCCAGTGATCCCTTGCTTAAGCCAGCAACCATGGGCTCAAATCAGAGATCTTGCGATCATGTTGATGATCCTGCATTCAAACCAGATGAGCCGCTCAAGCTGGTGACCTTGGGGTTTTGAACCTGGGACCTCAGTGTCCCAGGTCGGCGCTCTATCCACTGTACCACCACTGGTCAGACGAGAATTCTTTTAAGGGTCTTTAATGAAGCAGAAATTTTAAAGCCTCCCTTGTTAATAATATAGGTTGCCCCACTATCCAAAAGTAGAGCATTCCTGTGAAATCTTTTTGTAAGCCAAAATGACATAAAGCAAAGAAGCAATTACCACTAATTTAGAAAATTTTTCAGCATTCCCAGTCCTCAAAATAACCTACCAAATCATACCAAATATATTTATTTATGTTGAGTTTTATGCTAAGCATAAACATCCTTATGAACTCCCTTAGTCTTTTCTGATACGTTAGCATTTTGCTAAAGGGTGTGCAAAATAAGTCAGGATACAGCAAGATGCTCACCTATACACTTCTAACCTATGGCAACCTAATGCTGAGATGCTAAGAGTAGTTCCTGGAGAAGGCACTTGGTGGCACTGCTCTGGGTGCACACTGCCTGTATAAAGGACCGTGGCAAAACAAATGCTGGCTAATTCTTAGAGCAAAAATCCTCTTTGGAGCTCTTTCCATTATTGAAAACAGGTGATATTAAGTATTATGTAAGTCTTTCATAAAAGCAAAGTGGCATAATGAGAATGTTCAAAAAGCAGGGATACCTGAACTCAGAGAATTTATTTCCAAGTCCTAATGTTGAAGTTTAAACCCATTTCTAACTACAGTAGCCTTGGAGAGTGGTACCATATTGTGCCAGTGTTCCTTAGAATTTGTGTGCTTTTTTGTCATTCAGAAAAATCTATCCCTTGCTTTCCATTACATAATAGTTAAGTATGCATTATTTCTTTTTAGTTCAGGAGAAATATTTTTTCTAAACTTTCCAAGTTATGAGGTATTGACAGTAACTCCTCTGAGTCTATTTTGGGCTAGATTAAATATAAGAATTGTGTTAGTGACTGCTTGGCCATGTTTACTGGTTTTGCCAGGTCTTTTTTACAGTGTCTTGTGGTATTGGTAACAGATGTGGAAGTTTGTGCCCTTATTTTTTTCACTTTTAAAGTAGAAAATATTATTTGTCAGTTATTCTGTTAGATTCTTTCTCTGTTCAATATTTCGATAAACCATTAGGAATGATATAAAATAGTTTCGAGAGCCTGACCAAGCAGTGGTACAGTGGATGGAGCGTCAGACTGGAATGCAGAAGACCCGGTTCGAAACCCCGAGGTTGCCGGCTTGAGTGCGGGCTCACCAGCTTGATTGAGCACAAGGTTGCTGGCTTGAGCGTGGGATCATAAACATGACCCCAAAGGTTGCTGGCTTTAAGGCCAAGGTCACTGGCTTGAGCAAAAGGTCACTGGCTTGAGCAAGGGGTCACTCACTCTGCTCTAGCCCCCGGTCAAGGCACATATGAGAAAGCAATCAACAAATAACTAAGGTGCTGCAACGAAGAATTGATGCTTCTCATCTCTCTCCCTTCCTGCCTGTCTGTTCCTATCTGTCCCTCTCTCTGTCTCTGTCACAAAATAAAATATTAAAATAAAATATTTTGGAGAGAGCTCCCATGTGTAGGTGATTTTTAAGTTATTTGCCGCAAAAGGAGCATATCATGCTAAGAACTGTGCTAAGCACTTAATACATATATGCTCATTTAATGTTATGGATTGTCTGTTAATGTTATTGTTTTAAAATTAAATTGAGAAAACTGAGACAGAAAAAGCCACATGGCTGCAAATGGAGAGTTGGAGTTTTTACCACTGGCTCTTTGACTTGAAATTTCAAACTTGTTCTTCACTTTATCTCTGCCTTAAGCCTGTTGAGATCACAACCTAAGTAATACTGTTTCCTTGTATACCTATGGAATATATAATATTTGGGAAAGATTGTAATTTCTTTTTGTTTTTTTTTTTGTAATATTTTTCTGAAGCTGGAAACGGGGAGAGACAGTCAGACAGACTCCCGCATGCGCCCAACCGGGATCCACCCCGCACGCCTTCCTGGGGCGACGCTCTGCCCACCAGGGGGCGATGCTCTGCCCCTCCGGGGCGTCGCTCTGCCGTGACCACAGCCACTCCAGCGCCCGGGGCAGAGGCCAAGGAGCCATCCCCAGCAGCCGGGCCATCCTTGCTCCAATGGAGCCCCAGCTGCGGGAGGGGAAGAGAGAGACAGAGAGGAAGGAGGGAGGGGGTGGAGAAACAAATGGGCGTTTCTCCTATGTGCCCTGGCCGGGAATCGAACCCGGGTCCCCTGCACACCAGGCCGACGCTCTACCGCTGAGCCAACTGGCCAGGGCCAAGATTGTAATTTCTTAATTCTTATCTCTTAGTGACTTGTCAGCTTCTATTTATGCACTTTATAATTTTGTGTGAACTGCAATTATTCACTAACCTTTCCCTAGATAGGAATTTAACAAATACTTTTTTGAATGCTTCTCTATGTTGGGCCCTGTGTTGTGCTAGGAGAATGATTTTCGAACTCTTGGTAGTGAGAGGAAAAACTTCTAAACATAGGGAAGCATCTTTTATCTCTTTTGCCCTCTTGAATTTCAAGTCTAGTACGATTATGCTTGGGATTTTGTATGACAGTGTGACTCACATTACCTTAAAAAATGTGAAAAGCACTGTGTCAAGAAGCTACAAAGATTTAGAAAATGATTTAGAAAACTACTTGAGATGGATTCTGATAGGGAAGGTAGCACTTATAACAAGTTGCTTAAAATGTAATATCCTCCATGCGTTCTCAACTGATAACTCTGGAAACCTAGAAGACATCATGTGCAAATTTTCAAAAAGCATTAAAGTAGCATGTAATCTGAGAATTTGTTCAGTTTGCATATCTTTCTGGTAGAAGTTAACTGCGTTTCCGGCTTTCATTAAAGCTTATTTTTCCCGTAATGAAGATTTTTTACACTAGTAGAAGCCACTTATTGAAATAATAATACATTTTAATAATAGAAATATTGTCTTGTTTCTGCATGAAACCTATTATTTGTTTATTATACGAAAGGAACTAGGTCCCACACAAAGGTTATCCAAATTTTGATTTCATTTCTGGCACTACGACAGCCAAAATGTGCAAAGAAACCATTTATCATGTAAAACACTTAAATATTAGATAAAATATAAAACATCTTTAAAAAACATACTTGGGTTTGACTATAAATGAAGGAAAATAGCCAGGCCAGAAATGACAAGAGATGGTGATTCTATAAAGTTCTGTGGAAATGGCATTTTCCCTGAGAGTACTACCTATTCCTAATCAGGGTCTGGTTATTAACCTGTCATGAGTATTGAGAACAGGAGACAAATGGCACATCCTGAGTTGGGTTGGAATCATATTAAAAATTTCCACATTAGGTCATTGATGCCAAACCTACCCAATTGATGGAGACTTGCTTGCTTTGGCTTGGTTCAGCATACAGTTGGAGGTTAAGGGCTTTCATTGAGAGAATTACTAGTCAGAAACTCTTTGTCTCACAGATATAGGGATGAGATTCATTATTTGTAAGACACAAGTAAAGATGTATTTTAGAATTGTCTTGGCTAAGTGGCACTCCCATATGTGTAATGGAAGCAGTCCTGTACAAGAATGCATTTTATACAAGCCTCAATTTCTGCGGAAAAAGCTTCAGTGATCATTACTTAACAATTAACAATCAGCAAAAAAAATCACCGAACATATTGGGAGTCGAAGGGAGAGAGACTTGTTGTTCCACCTGTCCATGCTGTCATTGGTTGTTTCTTTTATGTGCCCTGATCCAGGATCAAACCCGAAACGTGGTCATATCAGGACGATGCTCTAACCAACTGAACTATCTGGCCAGGGTTAGACACCTTAAGACGGGTATTTTGAATTATCACAATATCAGGATAAAATAACTATAATACATTTAATGTGTTTAAAGCAAAAAGAAGAATGGTCTCAGATGATTAGAATCAAATAATTAAATTTTTAGAAGTGAAAAATATAAAACATTTAAAACTCAATGGATGAGTTTACAAAGGATATAGATGTAGAGGACCTACATTATCTGAGGAAAATAGGAAAGAGGCTAAGAAACTGGATAAATTATTTTACTAATGAGTTTTGAAACTGTATTCAAGATATAAATCCTTAGTTGAATAGGTGGCTTGCAAATAATTCTCTCTCTCTGTAGTTTGTGTTTTGATCTTCTTACAATGATGTTTGTAAAGCAAGAGGTCTTAATTTTGGTGAAGTTCATTTTATCAGTTTATTTTATGGGTTGTGTTTTTGGTTTTTAGTCAGGTCTAAGATTTATTTATCTATTTATTTATTTATTGCCTAGTCCTAGAGCTTGAGAATTTTTTCTTGTATTTTTCTCTAGGATCTTATATTTTTATATTTTACATTTAAATTAGTGATGCATTTTGAGTTAATATTTTTTGAAAGGTATGAGATTTAGGTTTTGCTTTATTTTTTGCTTATGGATGTCCACTTGCTCTAGGACCATTTGTGGAAAAAGTGCTTTCCCCACTGAATTGTCTTTGCACCTTTATCAAAAAATCAACTGGGCATATTTCTGTGGACTTGTTTCTGGGCCCTCTGTTAATTTCGTTCTGTTCATCTTTGCCTTAACCTTCTGTCAACACCACACAGTCTGCTTTGCTTTGCTGTAGCTATATACTAAATCTTTTTTGTTATTATTAAAGTGCAATTTACCATACAATATTCGTTTCAGGTGTACAACAGAGTGATTAAACATTTTTATATATTCCCTATCTGCATTACATCCTCATGACTTTTTTATTTGTAACTGAAATTTTGTGCCTCTTATTCTCCTTCACCCTTTTACCCATCTCTCTATCCGGTCTTCTTTTGACAACCATCAGAAAGAAGACTCTGACTCTGTATCCACAAGTCTCTTTCTGTTTTGTTCATTGGTTTTGTTTTTAGATTCCACATATAAGTGAAGTCATATAGTTTCTGTCTTCACTATTGACTTATTTCACTTGGTATAGGTGTTCTCAAGACAAGATCCGTCCGTGTTGTCACAAATGGCAGTATTTCATCTTTCCCTAAGGCTGAGTAGTATTCCATTATATTATATATGTTTAACATTTTTTTTTGTCCAGTCATCTATCAAAAGACACTAAGGTTGTTTCGATATCTTGGCCATTGATAACAGCCATTTTGTAGGTGTGAGGTGGTAGCTTGTGGTTCTGATTTGCATTTTCTTGATAATTCACGATGAACATCTTTTCATAATGGCTGTTGGCTTCTGGTATGTCTTTGGAAAAATGTCTATTTTATTTGGGTTTTTTTAAAATATTGAGTTAAATTTTGTATATATTTTGGCTATGAACCCTTCTCTGATACCTCATTTGTGAATATCTGCTCCCATTCAGTAGGTTATCTGTTTTATTGATAGTCTTTTCTATGAAGAAACTGTTTAATTAGATATAGTCTCATTTGTTTATTTTGTTTTTGTTGCCCTTGCCTGAGATACATCCACCAAAATATTGCTAAGATAGAGGTCAAAGAGTTAACTGCCCACGGTTTAGGAGTTTATGGTTTTTCAGGTCTTACATTGAAATCTCTCATCAATTTTGATTTTATTTTGTATATGATGTAAGAAAGTGGTTCAGCTTCATTTTATTTTTTGCATGTATCTGTTCAGTTTTCCCAAAATTTATTGAGGAAACTGTCTTCTCTCCATTGTATATTATTATGAATACCAAGTCTTGAAATCAGTTATACTGATTCATCTTCATTTAAAATGTTTATATTTATTCCAGCTCCTTTGTAGCTACCAAAAAAAAAAAAAACCAAAAAAAACAACACTGAGATTTTGCTTACACTGCATATGAATTTGAGGAGAATTGACATCTTTTACTGTTTGAGCTTTTTTTTTTTTTTTTTTTTTTTTTGTATTTTTCTGAAGCTGGAAACGAGGAGAGACAGTCAGACTCCCGCATGTGCCCGACCGGGATCCACCCGGCACGCCCACCAGGGGGCGATGCTCTGCCCCTCCAGGGCATCGCTCTGTTGTGACCAGAGCCACTCTAGCGCCTGAGGCAGAGGCCAAGTAGCCATCCTCAGCGCCCGGGCCATCTTTGCTCCAATGGAGCCTCGGCTGCGGGAGAGGAAGAGAGAGACAGAGAGGAAGGAGAGGGGGAGGGGTGGAGAAGCAGATGGGCGCTTCTCCTGTGTGCCCTGGCCGGGAATTGAACCCGGGACTTCTGCACGCCAGGCCGACGCTCTACCACTGAGCCAACTGGCCAGGGCCTGTTTGAGCTTTTTAATACATAGAACGGGTTGGGAACCTTTTTGGCTGAGAGAGCCGTGAACACCACATATTTTAAAATGTAATTCCATGAGAGCCATACAATGACCCGTGTACATTACATATTATCCAATAAAAATTTGGTGGTGTCCCAGAGGACAGCTGTGATTGGCTCCAGCCACCTGCAACCATGAGCAGGAGTGGTAGGAAATGAATGGATTGTTGTACATGAGAATGTTTTATATTTTTAACGTTATTATTTTTTTTAATAAAGATTTGTCTGCAAGCCAGATGCAGCCATCAAAAGAGACACATCTGGCTCACAAGCCATAGGTTCCCGACCCCTGACATAGAAGATAGATATGTTTCCATTTTTTTAGGTGTTTGATTTCTTTTATCATTTTTGTGTAGTTTAGAGCATTCAAGTCCTGTACTTGTTTTCTTAAAATTACATCTAAATATTTGTATTTTGAGCCATTGTAAGTAGTAGTATGTTTTTAATTTCAGCATTCCCATGTTCATTACTAATATATAGAAATACAATTGATTTTTGTTTGTTTGTCTTATATCCTCTGATCTTGCTGAATTCACTTTTTCTAAAGTGTGTGTGTGTGTGTGTGTGTGTGTATTAGATTTTCTGAATAATCATGCCATATGGTACTGACATAAAATAGGGACAGTTTACTTATTTATTTTTTGTCTATATATCTTTTATTGCCTTTCCTTTACATATTGGATTGACTAGAATGTCTACTACTATGTTGAATAATGTTATGAGAGTGAATATCCTTTCCAGCTTCTCATCTTAGAGGGAGTCTTTCACCATTAATTACGTTAGGTATAGGTTGGTTGTAGATGCTCCTTATCAAGCCGAGGGAGTTATATTTCTCTTATTCTGTGTTTTAACATGAATGAATGTTAATATTTTATTTTAATTGCTTTTTTTTTTTTTTACATTAACTCAGTCTTGCATGCCTGGAAAAAAATTCCACTTTTTCATGGTGTATAATTATTTTTGTAGAGCTGAATTTCATTTACTGACATTTTGTTAAGGTTACATAAGGGCTATTGGTCGTCATTTCCTTTTTCTTTTTCCTATTTACTTATTTATATATAATTAATATATTATAATGTTAGTTTTGGGTATAGACAGACCATAATGATTCAATATTTATATATATAATATATTACAAAATAGTTACCACAATGCGTCTAGTTAAAATCTATCACCATACATAGTTACACAGTTTTTTGTATTTTTATGATGATTTCTTTCTTCCTTTTTTTTATTTTGTAACAGAGAGAGAG